>NC_086445.1:43178798-43348798 GCF_028390025.1 Pseudophryne corroboree | reverse complement strand
GTGTGACTAAGCTAAGCAACCCAAGTGGCCGACACAAACACCTGGCACATCTAGGAGTGGCACTGCAGTGTCAGACAGGATGGCACTTCCAAAAATAGTCCCCAAATAGCACATGATGCAAAGAAAAAAAAGAGGTGCACCAAGGTCGCTGGATGGCTAAGCTAAGCGACACAAGTGGCCGACACAAACACCTGGCCCATCTAGGAGTGGCACTGCAGTGTCAGACAGGATGGCACTTCAAAAAATAATCCCCAAAGAGCACATGATGCAAAGAAAAATGAAAGAAAAAAGAGGTGCAAGATGGAATTGTCCTTGGGCCCTCCCACCCACCCTTATGTTGTATAAACAGGACATGCACACTTTAACAAACCCATCATTTCAGCGACAGGGTCTGCCACACGACTGTGACTGAAATGACTGGTTGGTTTGGACCCCCACCAAAAAAAAAGCAATCAATCTCTCCTTGCACAAACTGGCTCTACAGAGGCAAGATGTCCACCTCCTCCTCTTCCTCCGATTCCTCACCTCTTTTACTGTGTACATCCCCCTCCTACACACTGGAGGGGGGGCAACTTAGGTAAAATAAAGCCAGTTTGTGCAAGGGCCTCCAAATTGCCTCTTTTTCCTGCCAGTATACGTACGGACTGTCTGACGTGCCTACTTGGATGCGGTCACTCATATAATTCACCACCATTCTTTCAATGGTGACAGAATCATATGCAGTGACAGTAGACGACATGTCAGTAATCGTTGGCAGGTCCTTCAGTCCGGACCAGATGTCAGCACTCGCTCCAGACTGCCCTGCATCACCGCCAGCGGGTGGGCTCGGAATTCTTAGCCTTTTCCTCGCACCCCCAGTTGCGGGAGAATGTGAAGGAGGAGCTGTTGACGGGTCACGTTCCGCTTGACTTGACAATTTTCTCACCAGCAGGTCTTTGAACCTCTGCAGACTTGTGTCTGCCGGAAAGAGATATACAACGTAGGTTTTAAATCTAGGATCGAGCACGGTGGCCAAAATGTAGTGCTCTGACTTCAACAGATTGACCACCCGTGAATCCTGGTTAAGCGAATTAAGGGCTCCATCCACAAGTCCCACATGCCTAGCGGAATTGCTCTGTTTTAGCTCCTCCTTCAATCTCTCCAGCTTCTTCTGCAAAAGCCTGATGAGGGGAATGACCTGACTCAGGCTGGCAGTATCTGAACTGACTTCACGTGTGGCAAGTTCAAAGGGTTGCAAAACCTTTGCACAACGTTGAAATCATTCTCCACTGCGCTTGAGTCAGGTACTTTCCCCCTCCTTTGCCTATATCGTAGGCAGATGTATAGGCTTGAATGGCCTTTTGCTGCTCCTCCATCCTCTGAAGCATATAAAGGGTTGAATTCCACCTCGTTACCACCTCTTGCTTCAGATGATGGCAGGGCAGGTTCAGGACTGTTTGCTGGTGCTCCAGTCTTCGGCACGCGGTGGCTGAACGCCGAAAGTGGCCCGCAATTCTTCGGGCCACCGTCAGCATCTCTTGGACGCCCCTATCGTTTTTTAAATAATTCTGCACCACCAAATTCAATGTATGTGCAAAACATGGGACGTGCTGGAATTTGCCCACACGTAATGCACGCACAATATTGGTGGCGTTGTCCGATGTCACAAATCCCCAGGAGAGTCCAATTGGGGTAAGCCATTCTGCGATGATGTTCCTCAGTTTCCGTAAGAGGTTGTCAGCTGTGTGCCTCTTCTGGAAAGCGGTGATACAAAGCGTAGCCTGCCTAAGAACGAGTTGGCGTTTGCGAGATGCTGCTACTGGTGCCGCCGCTGCTGTTCTTGCTGCGGGAGGTAATACATCTACCCAGTGGGCTGTCACAGTCATATAATCCTGAGTCTGCTCTGCTCCACTTGTCCACATGTCCGTGGTTAAGTGGACATTGGGTACAACTGCATTTTTTAGGAAACTGGTGACTTTTTCTGACGTCTGTGTACATTTTCGGTATCGCCTGCCTAGAGAAATGGAACCTAGATGGTATTTGGTACCGGGGACACAGTACCTCAATCAAGTCTCTAGTTCCCTGTGAATTAACGGTGGATACTGGAAACACGTTTCTCACCGCCCAGGCTGCCAAGGCCTCAGTTATCCGCTTTGCAGCAGGATGACTGCTGTGATATTTCATCTTCCTCGCAAAGGACTGTTGGACAGTCAATTGCTTACTGGAAGTAGTACAAGTGGTCTTCCGACTTCCCCTCTGGGATGACGATCGACTCCCAGCAGCAACAACAGCAGCGCCAGCAGCAGTAGGCGTTACACTCAAGGATGCATCGGAGGAATCCCAGGCAGGAGAGGACTCGTCAGACTTGACAGTGACATGGCCTGCAGGACTATTGACTTTCCTGTGTAAGGAGGAAATTGACACTGAGGGAGTTGGTGGTGTGGTTTGCAGGAGCTTGGTTACAAGAGGAAGGGATTTAGTGGTCCGTGGACTGCTTCCGCTGTCATCCAAAGTTTTTGAACTTATCACTGACTTCTGATGAATGCGGTCCAGGTGACGTATAAGGGAGGATGTTCCTAGGTGGTTAACGTCCTTACCCCTACTTATTACAGCTTGACAAAGGCAACACACGGCTTGACACCAATTGTCCGCATTTCTGTTGAAATAATTCCACACTGAAGAGGTGATTTTTTTTTTGTATTTTGACCAGGCATGTTAATGGCCATATTCGTCCCATGGACAACAGGTGTCTCCCCGGGTGCCTGACTTAAACAAACCACCTCACCATCAGAATCCTCCTTGTCAATTTCCTCCCCAACGCCAGCAACACCCATATCCTCATTCTGGTGTACATCAACAGTGACATCTTCAATTTGACTATCAGGAACTGGACTGCGGGTGCTCCTTCCAGCACTTGCAGGGGGCGTGCAAATGGTGGAAGGCGCCACCTCTTCCCATCCAGTGTTGGGAAGGTCAGGCATCGCAACCGACACAATTGGACTCTCCTTGGGGATTTGTGATTTAGAAGAACGCACAGTTCTTTGCTGTGCTTTTGCCATCTTAACTCTTTTAAGTTTTCTAGCAGGAGGATGAGTGCTTCCATCCTCATGTGAAGCTGAACCACTAGCCATGAACATAGGCCAGGCCCTCAGCCGTTCCTTGCCACTCCGTGTCGTAAATGGCACATTGGCAAGTTTACGCTTCTCCTCAGACGATTTTGATTTAGATTTTTGGGTCATTTTACTGAGCTTTATTTTTTTGGATTTTACATGCTCTCTACTATGACATTGGGCATCGGCCTTGGCAGACGACGTTGATGGCATTTCATTGTCTCGGCCATGACTAGTGGCAGCAGCTTCAGCACGAGGTGGAAGTGGATCTTGATCTTTCCCTATTTTACCCTCCACATTTTTCTTCTCCATTTTTTAATGTTTGGAATTATATGCCAGTAATATATCAATAGCAATGGCCTACTACTATATATACTGCGCACAACTGAAATGCACCACAGGTATGGATGGACAGTATAGTTGACGACACAGAGGTAGGTAGAGCAGTGGCCTACTGTACCGTACTGCTATATATTATATACTGGTGGTCAGCAAACTGTGCAAAACTGAAATGCACCACAGGTATGAATGGATAGTATAGTTGACGACACAGAGGTAGGTAGAGCAGTGGCCTACTGTACCGTACTGCTATATATTATATACTGGTGGTCAGCAAACTGTGCAAAACTGAAATGCACCACAGGTATGGATGGATAGTATACTTGACGACACAGAGGTAGGTAGAGCAGTGGACAACTGTACCGTACTGCTATATATATATATATATATATTTTTTTTTTTATTTTTTTTTTTTTATACTGGTGGTCAGCAAAATTCTGCACTGTCCTCCTACTATATACACTACAATGCAGCACAGATATGGAGCGTTTTTCAGGCAGAGAACGTATAATACTGGTGGTCACTGGTCAGCAAAACTCTGCACTGTCCTCCTACTATATAATACTGGTGGTCCCCAGTCCCCACAATAAAGCAATTAGCACACTGAGCACAGATATTTGCAGCACACTGAGCACAGATATGGAGTGTTTTTCAGGCAGAAAACGTAGATATTGCAGCACACCGAGCAGATATTTGCAGCACACTGAGCACAGATATTTGCAGCACACTGAGCACAGATATTTGCAGCACACTGAACATAGAAACTGAGAGGACGCCAGCCACGTCCTCTCACGATCATCTCCAATGCATGAGTGAAAAATGGCGGCGACGCGCGGCTCCTTATATAGAATACGAATCTCGCGAGAATCCGACCGCGGGATGACTACGTTCGGGCGTGCTCGGGTTAACCGAGCAAGGCGGGAGGATCAGAGTTGTTCGGACCCGTGCAAAAAAAGGTGAAGTTCGGGCGGGTTCGGATCCCGAGGATCCGGACCCGCTCATCACTAATTTCTATATGTGTCTCCTGTTCATGTTGCCTTCTTCTAGCAATTATATTCTGTTATTTGAATGTTGTATTTTTATAGGGAGGCCTTTTGTCAGGGCCGTTGACTATTTGGTATTGGCATATTGTTTTCTGATGTTAGGCTGGGGACTTCATGTCCTCAAGGTTATGGGGTTTAGCTGCCCCACAGATAGTTCATTTTGGAAAAAAAAAATTTCTCTCTCTTGAATCTATCATATATATATATATATATATATATATATATATATATATATATATATATATATATATATATATATAATGGAGCGAGGTAAGCAGGCGGCACTCATCAGACTGTATAAACGTGGTTACTTTATTGGCTAAAGGCCGACATGTTTCGGAGATAACTTCTCCGTCCTCAGGGCCAGACAACATGTCAGCCTTTAGCCAATAAAGTAACCACGTTTATACAGTCTGATGAGTGCCGCCTGCTTACCTCGCTCCATTATCTGATGGGAATCACTTCTCCATGAGGAAGGCACCTCAGCAAGTTGTCACCTTTTAAGAGAGTGCCGGAAGTTACACTGGACGCTATATATATATATATATATATATATATATATATATATATATATATATATATATATATATATAGTCCCTCAGGGTGGAGCAGCACGAAGTTGAGGCTGCAGATCAATCCAGGCAGATGCTTCTCTCGGAGTATCAAAGAAATGTGTGCGATTGCCAGACACCACCCGAAGTCGTGCAGGATACAGCACATAGAATATTGAAGTTGAAGAGCACGAAGCCGCTGTTTAACCTGTGTAAACTGTGAACGGGATTTCTGGACCTCAGCCGAAAAAGTCCTGAAACCCAGCCACCCTCTGAATGCCATGCTCCAGCGGGCCTTTAATCCTAGCGAGCCGTAGAATAGTATCCCTGCCCTTGTAATGAAGAATCTTAGAAATAAATGTCATGGGTTGTGCGCCCGGTGGGAGGGGGCGAGTGGGCACCCGATGGGCCCTCTCAACAGCAAACTGCGGGGTGAACGAGTCCTTGCCAAATGTGGATAATAACCAAGATTCCAGAAATTGTTCTGGCTGAGAACCCTCCGCCTTTTTGGGAAGGCCCACAAAGCGAACATTATTTCGTCTGAGGCGTCCTTCAATATCCATCAATTTAAGCTTGCACGCAGACATCTCTGTTTCCAGGGAAGAGAGACGGGCAGGGATAGGGGTGCAGGAGTCTTCCAACGAAGAAATGCGGTTCTCAGTCTCCCCAACTCTGTCCCTGAGTTTCTGCATATCTTGACGTATAAGTGAGATATCGATATGCACTTCCGCCACTCTACCCGCGAGCAGTTTCTCAGAATCTGTAATGGCTTGCAACAGTTGAGACATGGTAACCTCAGCAACCTCCGCCATGTTGGGAGAGGAGGGGGAGGAAGTGGCAGACAATGGCGAGGAGGACACAGAGGGAGCCGGTGTCCAAACCACGCAAGCAAATTGCACTAAGCGGCCCGCAGCAGAGGCACGCCGGTTGCGGACCATCAGGTTTACAAATCAGGACCAAATAAGCGAGGGTTACGTTATAAATCTCTGGACAAGTAGAAAAGAGAGGCACAGGTGTGGCAGTGCCCCGTGGGTAAACGGTGTTAATTCGTAGCAGCGAGGTAAGCAGCCCACCACAAGGACTCTCAGATACACAATACTGCTCTCCCAGGCAGTGCAGGGTTAGGCTTCCAGCCTCCAGCCAGTTCCAGCAGCCCAAACAGCAGGAGAGGTGCGGGCAGGAGCAGAGCCGCGCCTGCCGCCAACCACAAGATGGCGCCCGGGAAATTATCATGGATAGCACAGCCGGTGGTCCAGCACTCAGGGGGGCCAGCGTTCAGGGCACACACAGCGGTGGATCCCTCCAGCCGGAGTACAGGCAGCTTCAGATCAAGCCAAGGACAGTCAGGAGCGGGTGGCAGAGCTCCATCCGCGCGCCCCACCAACCGCAAGATGGCGCCCGGCGGCTCCCCGCAGCCAGCACAGCCGCGGCAAGCGGTCCAGCAGGGAGAGGGGCCAGGTCACAGAACAAATGAAGTGGCAGGGACCTCGGCCTGTCCCCCCGCCAGCTGTGGGGTAGGTCAAGCCGGCCAGGCGGTAATAGAAGGGCACAGGTCCTGGCCTGCACTCTCCAAGATGGCG
This sequence comes from Pseudophryne corroboree, assembly GCF_028390025.1. Taxonomy (NCBI): domain Eukaryota; kingdom Metazoa; phylum Chordata; class Amphibia; order Anura; family Myobatrachidae; genus Pseudophryne; species Pseudophryne corroboree. The sequence goes on along the minus strand of NC_086445.1, from coordinate 43,342,196 downwards.
CCGGCCGCACACAGGTCAGGATCAGCACGGCACTTTCAAATGCTCACTGCAGGGAGACAGGGCACAGGATCACACCAGACCAAAGCCCAGAACGGTCAGCAGTTGTTCAAACAGCCGTACAGGGCCAATTAGGCAATCACACAGGGGCAGCAGGATACATTCAGGATAATTTAGGCTGGGGAGCTAGGAGAACACGTCCTACTCCATATCCAGTTAGGCCACGCCCCCGCTGTTGTATCAGTCTTAGTAGATTGCCTCACATGACTATTTACAGCATCCTTAACACTTATGTGCCTGTAATATATTATATATGCCCTGAGAATATATTATGCTCTTACTTCTTCTACAACAAACCTGGGCAATGTTCTTGTTGAGAAGGTAGACTCCATAGTCAAATTGCAGCTTCTCCCCTCCTTTGGGGTACAAAGGAAACCTGGAAAGAAAATGGAAAAAAAAAAAATTCAGTCTAGCGATGATTGAAATGAGGTTAGGCAAGCCCTGAAAATGATCACTCTCACAATTACTGTATGTCATTAAATCACAGCTACAACCATAAAACAAAAGGCTCCTTTTATACCATTCACAATGTGAGGCACGTTCACAAATGGGACACACAATAAGTTGTTTTACTATTCTCACTCAAGAAGTTACCCAAGACTTCAGCCATTCTCCTCTATCCAGTCTTCTCCTCATCCATGCATCTACACTGCTATCTGTGGTAAATGGCAAGGCAAAACTGATCGTCCTCTCTTACAGGTCCACATCTACAGTACTTACAAATACCAGCTCCCACAAGACTTTTCCTGTGTAGCTCCCTCCTTATGGACTCCCCAGCTCACCTGGCCAGACACTCCTTTCAACCTTCAGTCTACCAAGCACGCTCAACGCCCACCTCTTCTCTAAAGCCTAAGCCTCACCAGTTACTATTTCCTCTACAGGTACCATTGTGCGTCTCTCTAGCTTCTACTGCCTAAGCATTGTCCTCTCCCCATAGACTGTAAGTCCTCAGGAGCCTTCCCAACCAGCATAACGTCTATATACCTCCATCACCCTCATTTGTATATGTTCTGTTTCAAAGTACAATTTAGGTTTCCTCTGCCTAGATGATATAAAGGCTATGGTGAAAACCACTAGAATTACTCTTCCTCTGGATATTGCATCCAGGAAACGGGAGACTGGTCTTTTGTACACTGAGGAGGAACCCAGAGAAGGTCAGAGTTTCAGGTAACAACCAACGTTCTAAGATGCCTGAAGGTGGCAAACCCGCCTAAATAATGATGGAAACACCAATGCTTATACTACGTTCAGAGACTAATTATGAGCCAGTTATGTTACGCTGTAAAGGCTTCATAAAATTGTTCTTTAAATATATGAAGGGGTGTCTGTAGATTTGAAAGATCTGAATATCTTTACAGTGAAACCGGGTGATTTATAAACTGGTCGGTATAGTGGCCCCTCTCCAAGGGAGTCCACTTTGAGATGCCCAGAAAGAAATAATCAGCTTAGTGCGCTCCGCTGCCACCTGTCCGTCAAGCAGCCCTCACTGGAAAGCAAACAATCACTTTGCACAAACGTAAATGCTCTCAGCTGGATTTAATTCTGCATGAAACATATGGCTTGCATCCTTTATTTCTTCAGAAATCAGCAATTTGCCAGCCTACCAGGATATCAAATATTTAACAACACAAAATATCTCGTTAATTTGAGGCAATACAATGCTAAAGCCTATTAATGTCAAAAGCATTGCGAGCTCTGGTATTTAAATAAGATGACAGCCGTGTCCTATTGTCCACTCAGCCAGATAACGATATCCTGCCAAACTGTTAAGTTTGAGTATGTCTGCATTTTTTACTTTCATACAATGACTAATACAGCAATTCCTTAACCCTTTCAGATGAGGGGTAGGTTTTGCATCTTCAATGATGAACCACCCATATACAAAGGCTGGTTCCAACTCCATCACAATCCAGCCTATCAAATTGCTAAGAACTAGTCTAGCCGCAGAGCTACGGTGATTTAATAGGCTCAATACTAGCGCAGACTAGAAAGTGTTGCTTCTATTGGCTATATCAGAAAAAAAAAGGCAATTTTTTTATTCTGTTCAATTTCTATATTATTAAGGCGACTTGTTTGGCGTTCGCCAGGGCCGATACGGACGATACACATGGAAAGCAGCAGCATCTGCAATTTTTATGCACGGCGCATGCGTTTGAGGCTTATATGCGCATCTCTGCGGATTTGCAGCCAGCCACTAATTGGGTGTTACAGGGCAGAAGCAAGGGTTCACACCTAGGACAAACGATGTGTGGGCCTACAGACAGAATTACGGGCCACAGGGGGTGCCATGGGAAAAGAAAACATGAAATAGATCTCAGTTTTCATGAATAAAAAAAAAGGGGGGGAAGTGAAGAAAAAGAAAGATGTGAAAAATGAGAAAGGTGTGAAAATAGAGGTAAAGGGAGGGAGGGTAGTCAGGGGCAAAAATGCAAGAGAGCATTCATATGCACAAAGGGAATCTATTACCTAAAGTAAGTGGGAGCATTAAGTAGTACAATAATACAATTTACAGTAAGTCCAACTTTAAACGGAAAAGAGAATTTGAGGAAAAATACTTAACAGTATGTTTCGGAAAAACAACCAATAAAATATAAAAGTACAAATGGAAATGCTTCAAGCAATATACAGTAGAGCAACTGTAATATCCTATATAATAAAAAGGCTAACGCTGCTCCTTAACTTTATGGGGGGAATTCAAGTGTTTTGCGTACCGGTGGCCACTAGATGACGCTCGACAGAGCAACTCAATTGTTGCTCTGTTCGGGCACACACAGCTGCCGGCGCTGATATTACTGTTACGTTGTTCCGTCATGTTGATGGGCTGATAACTAGTGAAGTATAATAGTGTAATATGGTAAAACCAGTGACAGCAGTCGGACGGTTACAGATGGCGTAGAAAGTGCCATCTTGTGGACTCAATTTTGATTATCTGTACTTTCGATTATGACTATACTTTGTACTAGATTGTACACAATATAGTCAAGAGTGACTTGCCTGCACAGTCCATCTTTCCTTGCGATACCGACCCCGCGGGAGTGGGCATAGGTATTGCAGCTGGATAAACACAGTGCGATTTGCACTAACTTTACACTGCAATGGTAAATGGCACTGCCACTTTAACACATCTGCCCCAGTATCCACTATTTTTTAATTATTTTGGATCCACATGTGCCAGATACTTGTCCCTCTCAGGCACAAGAATAAACTTGTTATTTTTAAAGAATCACTACAGTATGCAGATTTTCATCATTTCCAAAAACAGAATTAAAGCAGGCCTTCCAGAATAAAGCCCCTTTGCGTAATCTTCAGCGTGTAGAATTGTGATTATGTAATGCTTTTAAAATTCTCCATGACCCTTCACCCCCTTAAATAGCAAGTCCGGTGTTCATGAGATGCGACCATCCAAGAACTGGGAATCGCTTGTCTGTACAAACACTTTAGCTTAATACCCTAGGCTTCCTATGCTGTCACGTACAGCCGCGATCGCTTCCAACTGGGATATTTAAAGCTCTTCCCAAAATATCTGAACTTGAGACACAGTAGAAAAGAATTTAAGCGACTTGGTTTCTAAAATGATCTCACGAAGCCAACGCCATACGATGCGACTTTGCTGTCATGCGCCGAGAAGAATGTTGCGTAAGACCCGGAATATGGAATTACATTGTTCTGCGATAATTCAGCAATACGAGCTGAAGTGTTCTGGAATGTTGTCAAATCACAAGTCTCATTGGCTCCTCCAGATATTTGTATTAAGGGAAAAAAAAAAAAAAAACTTTAACTAAGAGCCAAGCAAAATATAATCGCTTTAATAAAAACAGGGCTTTTGAAGACAGACTCTACACATATTCAGCCATTTTCAGAATAATTAATCATTTTTAGTGAAAGATTTTTCTCGTTTGATGAAATGCACATGCTGGTGTATTATCTGCTAGTAGGCGGCCAACCCTACGCTGCTAAACATTGCTGAGATATTATATATATATATATATATATATATATATATATATATATCTCTATATCTATATATATATATATATATATATCTATATATATATATATATATCTATATATATATATATATATATATATATATATATATATATATATATATATATATATATATATATATATATATATATATATATATACACACACACACATACATATATTTATATATACACATTATAATATATATATACAGGTTGAGTATCCCTTATCCAAAATGCTTGGGACGAGAGGAATTTTGGATATCGGATTTTTCCGTATTTTGGAATAATTGCATACCATAATGAGATATCATGGTGATGGGACCTAAATCTAAGCACAGAATGCATTTATGTTACATATACACCTTATACACACAGCCTGAAGGTCATTTTAGCCAATATTTTTTATAACTCTGTGCATTAAACAAAGTGTGTCTACAGTCACACAATTCATTTATGTTTCATATACACCTTATACACACAGCCTGAAGGTCATTTAATACAATATTTTTAATAACTTTGAGTATTAAACAAGGTTTGTGTACATTGAGCCATCAGAAAACAAAGGTTTCACTATCTCAATCTCACTCAAAAAAGTCCGTATTTCGGAATATTCCGTATTTTGGAATATTTGGATATGGGATACTCAACCTGTATATATATATATATATATATATATATATATATATATATATATATATATATATATATATATATATATATATATATATATATATATATATAATGGAGAATGAGGGCGGCACTCAAGCAGGCTGTTGCATGTGTAGAAAATCAGTTTAATAGATCCGACATGTTTCGGGGACTAGCCCCGTCCTCAGGGCCTTAACGTTAAGGCCCTGAGGACGGGGCTAGTCCCCGAAACATGTCGGATCTATTAAACTGATTTTCTACACATGCAACAGCCTGCTTGAGTGCCGCCCTCATTCTCCATTATATTTATTGAGGACTCTGCCTCTGGGAGGGCACCGCAGCACTACAAATTGATTACAAGAGGAGTGCCGGGATCTTTTATATATATATATATATATATATATATACATACACATACATACATACACACACACACACACACACACACATATACACACACACTTTATAGACTAATTTCTGCTTGCTTATAGCTTGCCTTTCACCCTGTTCAATTTGCAGAAATGACATTTAATCCGCTAGAAATGAAAGAATTTTTTAAAGGAATGTTTTAAAATTGCATATATGTTTTAATTCATGCAACACATATGGTTTTATATTAAAATGAATTTTTCGGTGCATATTACGTGGAATTCCCGAAACTTGGATTTGGGTTCTGAGAATATACAGGGCTGTAAATGACTGACGGCTCCCCAAATTGGTATATAAATGCTGAGCTTGCAAAGTTCTCACAGTCCGGCCTGGTTTTAAAGCGACTGTAAAAGGTGTTTCAGGAACCTTTAACACAAGACAAGAACCCTATAAATCTCAACCCTTTTCATATTTCCAGCTGCTTCCCCCCATATTTTAATTTGACAAAGTGTTGGACTACGAAAACATCACTGAAATCCCAACATATTAAAGCCATTATCAAATCACTGAAACTGAGGTAATTTTCATAGTTTGGCAGACGAGCATCACTTTCGGTAATTTTATTTTATTTATTTCAAGGGAGGGGGGGGGGGGGGGGGGGGGATGGCCGAGAGTGAACACGATATGTGGGAATAGCAAACTGAAGTACGTTTACTAGCAGGCGGATTAAAGTGGCTGAAAGCTTTCTGCATTACTGGAGAATCTGAGATGCGTGACATTGTAGTGGCTGCACAGGAAACAAAGTGCCGTTATACTGCCACAACAGTGAGCAAACTTGTGTGAACAGGCCTTTGCTCATTTTAGGTTATCTGATGGGTGCTCCGAAAACACTCTTGCATCCAAAGCTGCACGGAAAATATAACTTGCTTTGGGGAGACCCCTCCTACCTGTGCACCTTGCACACGTTACAGAACAGGTTTTAACGTAAAGTGCAGCAACTTATATGTAATGCATAAAATGTTTAAGCCTATGTGGAAGATAAAATGCAAGCACTTACCCTGGTGGGGGCTAGAGCATATCTGGCGATGTTATGTCATTGCCGAAGTTCCGATGCATAAGTACCAGAGCGGTGTAGTACTGGAATATCCCGCCACCCCTGTTTGTGCATTGGAGGGGCCTTGGGCTCCTGTTCAGCACAGTGACAGACAAAACGCACTGCAGCGCTGGCTTGCAACTGCAGTGCAGCGGCGCCACACAAGTTTATAAATGGCCCATTCTGAATTAAACTGAACGCAGGGCACGCACTGCCCACTGGGAGATCAAGGAGGCAAAACACTGGAGCCCTGAGGGTCTCAGAAGTCCCCATCCCCAAGGGGTTCTGCAGTGACTACAAGCGGCAACCAGAAGAAGGCAACGGAGCCCTGTGTTGGCAGCATTTATTCTCCTATTGCTTTGGTGCACCAACCATGTCATTGAGGAAGTGGAAGTTACAGGTTCTGAATGTTTAATGACAAAGGACCCCACCACCACCCTGTAAAACCTACCCCCACCCCTCCCAACAGCGCGGCAGAGGAAGGCCAGTCTGTTACATGTGTATATTGCAGCGTTTAAGCATTCACAGTCTCAGAGGGGCTGCGGTCAGGATCCCAGCAGTAAGTATTTTCACGAATATCCTTGTGTGGTCAACATTAAAAGTCGATTCTGAGTCACACAAAGGTACGACAGCAGAAAAACTCTGAACGTAATTGGGTTGCACATGGAATGCCAACGTTACTGTATGCACGTCCTAATGTGTACGCATCGCATCACTTTTTATATACAGGAGAGCAACAGTCATTATCATTGGCACTTGCACCTACCTCTATTGCTAGGTGCAGGAGATCTGTCTAAATCTGGCATCTAGAATGCACAACTCAGAATAGTGGGGAACTCTGGGTCCAAGCCGCACCCACTTGCGTGTCACTGCACAGCTCGGAGATACACGGCTAGCATCTGATCTTACGTGTGACTCGGGCCGTAAATGGTGACTGTATAAATATATTCTCCTTACCGGACTGTACTGAATGGTGGGCTCTGCCAGAACAGCTGCCATTGTTAGTCTTCTCTTCCCAATAATTTTTTAGGTCCACTGAGCTCTCCTGTCAATCTTAAACTAGGTGCACACTATACAATTAGCGGGCTGATTTGCTTGTAAATCGGCCTGTGTTTTGGGGCAGTGTGTAGGCATGAGCGTTTCGTCCCAACGCAGATAAAACGGACCAAATAAAAAAAAAAAAAAGATTTTACTCACCGGTAAATCTATTTCTCGTAGTCCGTAGTGGATGCTGGGAACTCCGTAAGGACCATGGGGAATAGCGGCTCCGCAGGAGACTGGGCACAACTAAAGAAAGCTTTAGGACTACCTGGTGTGCACTGGCTCCTCCCTCTATGACCCTCCTCCAGACCTCAGTTAGGATACTGTGCCTGGAAGAGCTGACACAATAAGGAAAGGATTTTGAATCCCGGGTAAGACTCATACCAGCCACACCAATCACACCGTATAACTCGTGATACTATACCCAGTTAACAGTATGAAATATAACTGAGCCTCTCAACAGATGGCTCAACAATAACCCTTTAGTTAAACAATAACTATATACAAGTATTGCAGACAATCCGCACTTGGGACGGACGCCCAGCATCCACTACGGACTACGAGAAATAGATTTACCGGTGAGTAAAATCTTATTTTCTCTGACGTCCTAGTGGATGCTGGGAACTCCGTAAGGACCATGGGGATTATACCAAAGCTCCTAAACGGGCGGGAGAGTGCGGATGACTCTACAGCACCGAATGAGCGAACTCTAGGTCCTCCTCAGCCAGGGTATCAAACTTGTAGAATTTAGCAAATGTTTTTGACCCCGACCAAGTAGCTGCTCGGCAAAGTTGTAAAGCCGAGACCCCTCGGGCAGCCGCCCAAGAAGAGCCCACCTTCCTCGTGGAATGGGCTTTTACAGATTTAGGATGCGGCAGTCCAGCCGCAGAATGTGCAAGTTAAATCGTGCTACAGATCAAGCGAGCAATAGTCTGCTTTGAAGCAGACGCACCCAACTTGTTTGGCGCATGCAGGATAAATAGCGAGTCAGTCTTTCTGACTCCAGCTGTCCTGGAAACATAGATTTTTAGGGCCCGGACTACATCCAGCAACTTGGAGTCCTCCAAGTCACGAGTAGCCGCAGGCACCACAATAGGCTGGTTCAAATGAAACGCTGAAACCACCTTTGGGAGAAATTGGGGACGAGTCCTCAATTCCGCCCTATCCATATGGAAAATCAGATAAGGGCTTTTACAAGACAAAGCCGCCAATTCTGACACACGCCTGGCCGAAGCCAAGGCCAACAGCATGACCACTTTCCACGTGAGATATTTTAGTTCCACGGTTTTAAGTGGTTCAAACCAATGCGACTTCAGGAAATCCAACACCACGTTGAGATCCCAAGGTGCCACTGGAGGCACAAAAGGGGGCTGAATATGCAGCACTCCCTTAACAAATGTCTGAACTTCAGGTAGTGAAGCCAGTTCTTTTTGGAAGAAAATCGATAGAGCCGAAATCTGGACCTTAATGGAACCCAATTTTAGGCCCATAGTCACCCCCGACTGTAGAAAGTGCAGAAATCGACCTAGCTGAAATTCCTCCGTTGGGGCCTTCCTGGCCTCACACCACGCAACATATTTCCGCCATATGCGGTGATAATGGTTTGCGGTCACTTCTTTCCTAGCTTTAATAAGCGTAGGGATAACTTCCTCCGGAATGCCCTTTTCCTTCAGGATCCGGCGTTCAACCGCCATGCCGTCAAACGCAGCCGCGGTAAGTCTTGGAACAGACAGGGCCCCTGCTGCAGCAGGTCCTGTCTGAGCGGCAGAGGCCATGGGTCCTCTGAGATCATTTCTTGAAGTTCTGGGTACCAAGCTCTTCTTGGCCAATCCGGAACAATGAGTATAGTTCTTACTCCTCTCCTTCTTATTAGTCTCAGTACCTTGGGTATGAGAGGCAGAGGAGGGAACACATACACCGACCGGTACACCCACGGTGTTACCAGAGCGTCCACAGCTATCGCCTGAGGGTCCCTTGACCTGGCGCAATATCTTTTTAGCTTTTTGTTGAGGCGGGACGCCATCATGTCCACCTGTGGCCTTTCCCACCGGTGTACAATCATTTGGAAGACTTCTGGATGAAGTCCCCACTGTCCAGGGTGGAGGTCGTGTCTGCTGAGAAAGTCTGCTTCCCAGTTGTCCACTCCGGGAATGAACACTGCTGACAGTGCTAACACATGATTTTCCACCCATCGGAAAATCCTTGTGGCTTTTGCCATTGCCATCCTGCTTCTTGTGCCGCCCTGTCGGTTTACATGGGCGACCGCCGTGATGTTGTCTGACTGGATCAGCACCGGCTGGTGTTGAAGCAGGGGTCTTGCCTGACTTAGGGCATTGTAAATGGCCCTTAGTTCCAGAATATTTTTGTGTAGGGAAGTCTCCTGACTTGTCCATAGTCCCTGGAAATTTCTTCCCTGTGTGACTGCCCCCCAACCTCGAAGGCTGGCATCCGTGGTCACCAGGACCCAGTCCTGTATGCCGAATCTGCGGCCCTCTAGAAGATGAGCACTCTGCAGCCACCACAACAGCGACACCCTGGTCCTTGGAGACAGGGTTATCAGCCGATGCATCTGAAGATGCGATCCGGACCACTTGTCCAACAGATCCCACTGAAAGATCCTTGCATGGAACCTTCCGAATGGAATTGCTTCGTAAGAAGCCACCATCTTTCCCAGGACTCGCGTGCAGTGGTGCACCGACACCTGTTTTGGTTTTAGGAGGTCTCTGACTAGAGATGACAACTCCTTGGCCTTCTCCTCCGGGAGAAATACTTTTTTCTGTTCTGTGTCCAGAACCATCCCCAGGAACAGTAGACGCGTTGTAGGAACCAGCTGCGACTTTGGAATATTCAGGATCCAGCCGTGCTGTTGTAGCACTTCCCGAGCTAGTGCTACACCGATCAACAACTGTTCCCTGGACCTCGCCTTTATAAGGAGATCGTCCAAGTACGGGATAATTAAAACTCCCTTTCTCCGAAGGAGTATCATCATTTCGGCCATTACCTTGGTAAATACCCTCGGTGCCGTGGACAGACCAAACGGCAACGTCTGGAATTGGTCATGACAGTCCTGTACCACAAATCTGAGGTACTCCTGGTGAGGAGGGTAAATGGGGACATGCAGGTAAGCATCCTTGATGTCCAGTGATACCATGGAATCCCCCTCGTCCAGGCTTGCAATCACCACCCTGAGCGATTCCATCTTGAACTTGAACCTTCTTATATAAGTGTTCAAGGATTTTAAATTTAAAATGGGTCTCACCAAACCGTCCGGTTTCAGTACCACAAACATTGTGGAATAGTAACCCCGTCCTTGTTGAAGGAGGGGTACCTTGATTATCACCTGCTGAGATTACAGCTTGTGAATCGCCTCCAGCACTGCCTCCCTGTCCGGGGGAGCTGTCGGCAAGGCAGATTTGAGGAAACGGCGAGGGGGAGACGTCTCGAATTCCAGCTTGTACCCCTGAGATACTACTTGTAGAATCCAGGGATCCACCCATAAGCGAGCCCACTGGTCGCTGAAGTTCTTGAGACGAGCCCCCACCGTACCTGCCTCCGCCTGTGGAGCCCCAGCGTCATGCGGTGGACTTAGAGGAAGCGGGAGAGGACTTTTGTTCCTGGGAACTGGCTGTATGTTGCAGCTTTTTCCCTCTACCTCTGCCTCTGGGCAGAAAGGACGCGCCTCTAACCCGCTTGCCTTTCTGGGGCCGAAAGGACTGTACCTGATAATACGGTGCTTTCTTTGGCTGTGAGGGAACATGGGGTAAAAATGCTGACTTCCCAGCTGTCGCTGTGGAAACGAGGTCCGAGAGACCATCCCCAAACAACTCCTCACCCTTGTAAGGCAATACTTCCATGTGCCTTTTAGAATCTGCATCTCCTGTCCACTGCCGAGTCCACAATCCTCTCCTGGCAGAAATGGACATTGCGTTTATTTTAGATGCCAGCCGGAAAAATATCCCTCTGTGCATCTCTCATGTACAAGACAGCGTCTTTAATATGCTCTACGGTTAGCAATATAGTGTCCCTGTCTAGGGTATCAATGTTTTCCGACAGGGAATCTGACCACGCAGCTGCAGCACTGCACATCCATGCTGAAGCAATAGCCGGTCTCAGTATAATACCTGAGTGTGTATATACAGACTTCAGGATAGCCTCCTGCTTTCTATCTGCAGGCTCCTTTAGGGCGGCCGTATCCGGAGACGGTAGTGCCACCTTTTTTGACAGACGTGTGAGCGCCTTATCCACCCTAGGGGACGTCTCCCAACGTGACTTGTCCTCTGGCGGGAAAGGGTATGCCATTAGTAACTTTTTAGAAATTACCAGTTTCTTATCGGGGGAAGCCCACGCTTCTTCACACACTTCATTTAATTCATCAGATGGGGGAAAAACCACTGGCAGTTTTTTCTCCCCAAACATAATACCCTTAATTGTGGTACCTGGGGTAATATCAGAAATATGCAACACATTTTTCATTGCCGTAATCATGTAACGGGTGGCTCTATTGGAATGTACACTAGTCTCATCATCGTCGACACTGGAGTCAGTATCCGTGTCGACATCTGTGTCTGCCATCTGAGGTAGCGGGCGTTTTAGAGCCCCTGATGGCTTTAGAGACGTCTGGGCAGGCACAGGCTGAGAAGCCGGCTGTCCCACATCTGCTATGTTGTCAAACCTTTTATGTAAGGAGTCGACACTGTCGCGTAATTCCTTCCACATAACCATCCACTCAGGTGTCGACCCCGCAGGGGGTGACATCACATTTATCGGCACCTGCTCCGCCTCCACATAAGCCTCCTCATCAAACATGTCGACACAGCCGTACCGACACAACGCACACACACAGGGAATGCTCTGACTGAGGACAGGACCCCACAAAGCCCTTTGGGGAGACAGAGAGAGAGTATGCCAGCACACACCAACAGCGCTATATAACACAGGGATTAACACTATAACTGAGTGATTTTTCCCAATAGCTGCTTGTATACACAATATTGCGCCTAAATTTAGTGCCCCCCCTCTCTTTTTTACCCTATGTAGTCTGGAAACTGCAGGGGAGAGCCTGGGAGCGATCCTACCAGCGGAGCTGTGAGGGAAAATGGCGCCAGTGTGCTGAGGGAGATAGCCCCGTCCCTTTTTCGGCGGACTTCTCCCGCTTTTTTCTATGTATATCTGGCAGGGGTATTTTACACACATATATAGTCTCTATGACTATATTAAGTGTTATTTGCCAGCCAAGGTACTCAATATTGCAGCCCAGGGCGCCCCCCCCCAGCGCCCTGCACCTATCAGTGACCGGAGCGTGAGGTGTGCATGGGAAGCAATGGCGCACAGCTGCGCGCTACCTTGATGAAGACCGAAGTCTTCTGCCGCCGATTTCCAGGACCCTCTTCTTGCTTCTGGCTCTGTAAGGGGGACGGCGGCGCTGGGCCTGTGTTCGATCCCTCTGGAGCTAATGGTGTCCAGTAGCCTAGAAGCCCAAGCTAGCTGCAAGCAGGTAGGTTCGCTTCTCTCCCCTTAGTCCCTCGTAGCAGTGAGTCTGTTGCCAGCAGATCTCACTGAAAATAAAAAAACTAAAATAAACTTTCTTTTTCTAAGAGCTCAGGAGAGCCCCTAGGGTGCATCCAGCTCAGCCGGGCACAAAATTCTAACTGAGGTCTGGAGGAGGGTCATAGAGGGAGGAGCCAGTGCACACCAGGTAGTCCTAAAGCTTTCTTTAGTTGTGCCCAGTCTTCTGCGGAGCCGCTATTCCCCATGGTCCTTACGGAGTTCCCAGCATCCACTAGGACGTCAGAGAAATAAAAAAAAAAGGGCCAGAAACGCCCGACTTCGATGACTGAATCAGTCAGACTTGCCAGAAGATATTGGGTAAAAATGTTCCGACATTGGTGGTCAGTCCGACTTGATCGCTCGCTAGCAGTTTGTAGCAGCCGTGCAAACGCTATGCCGCCGCCCAGTGGGAGTGTATTTTAGCTTAGCAGAAGTGCGAACGAAAGGATCGCAGAGCGGCTACAAAGTTTTTTTGTGCAGTTTCAGAGCAGCTCAAAACCTACTCAGCGTTTGCGATCACTTCAGACTTTCATTTCCTGTTTTGACGTCACAAACCCGCCCAGCGTTCGCCCAGCCACGTCTGCGTTTTTCCAAACACTCCCTGAAAACGGTCAGTTTACACCCAGAAACGCCCTCTTCCTGTCAATCACTCTGCGGCCACCAGTGCGATTGAAATGCTTCGCTAGACCATGTGCAAAACGACATCGTTCGTTGTGCCTGTACGACGCGCGTGCGCAATGCGCCGCATGCGCAGAACTGCCTTTTTTTAGCCTGAACGCTGCGCTGCTAACAAATGCAGCTAGCGATCAACTCGGAATGACCACCATTGCACAGTGTGCGGACATTGTGGATAATCTGCCTTTATGCCTACGAGTTTGTGACTACGTCTATAGGAGGATAAATGCAAAGTCACCAGAAAATCGGAAGGTTTTAACAAACACACTAAAAAAAAAAAAGATTTTACTCACCGGTAAATCTATTTCTCGCAGTCCGTAGTGGATGCTGGGGACTCCGTAAGGATCATGGGGAATAGACGGGCTCCGCAGGAGACTGGGCACTCTAAAGAAAGATTTAGGACTACCTGGTGTGCACTGGCTCCTCCCTCTATGCCCCTCCTCCAGACCTCAGTTAAGGAAGCTGACAGTACAAGGAAAGGATTTTGGAATCCAGGGTAAGACTCATACCAGCCACACCAATCACACTGTATAACTCGTGATAAACTTACCCAGTTAACAGTATGAACAACAAACAAGCATCACTCAACTGATGCCACATAACATAACCCTTTAGTAAGAAATAACTATATACACGTATTGCAGAAAGTCCGCACTTGGGACGGGTGCCCAGCATCCACTACGGACTACGAGAAATAGATTTACCGGTGAGTAAAATCTTATTTTCTCTAACGTCCTAGTGGATGCTGGGGACTCCGTAAGGACCATGGGGATTATACCAAAGCTCCCTAACGGGCGGGAGAGTGCGGATGACTCTGCAGCACCGAATGGGCAAACTCAAGGTCCACCTCAGCCAGGGTATCAAACTTGTAGAACTTTGCAAATGTGTTTGAACCCGACCAAGAAGCAGCTCGGCAAAGCTGTAATGCCGAGACCCCTCGGGCAGCCGCCCAAGAAGAGCCCACCTTTCTTGTGGAATGGGCTTTCACTGATTTTGGATGCGGAAATCCAACCGCAGAATGAGCCTGCTGAATCGTGCCACAGATCCAGCGAGCAATAGTTTGCTTTGAAGCAGGAGCACCCAGCTTGTTGGATGCATACAGGACAAACAGCGAGTCAGTCTTCCTGACTCCAGCCGTTCTGGTCACATAAATCTTCAAAGCCCGGACTACGTCAAGCAACTTGGAATCCTCCAAGTCACCAGTAGCCGCAGGCACCACAATAGGTTGGTTCAAATGAAAGGATGACACCACCTTTGGCAGAAATTGCGGACGAGTCCGCAATTCTGCCCTATCCATATGGAAAACCAGATAGGGGCTTTTACATGACAAAGCCGCCAATTCTGACACACGCCTAACTGAAGCTAAGGCCAATAGCATGACCACTTTCCACGTGAGATACTTTAGCTCCACGGTCTTAAGTCGCTCACACCAGTGGGATTTCAGGAAACTCAACACAACGTTAAGATCCCAAGGTGCCACTGGTGGCACAAAAGGGGGCTGAATATGCAGCACTCCCTTAACAAACGTCTGAACCTCAGGTAGTGAAGCCAGTTCTTTTTGGAAGAAAATGGATAGGGACGAAATCTGGACCTTTATGGACCCTAATTTCAGGCCCATAGTCACTCCTGACTGTAGGAAGTGCAGGAATCGACCTAGCTGGAATTCCTCTGTAGGGGCCTTCCTGGCCTCACACCAAGCAACATATTTTCGCCATATACGGTGATAATGCTTTGCTGTCACATCCTTCCTAGCCTTTATCAGCGTAGGAATAACTTCATCCGGAATGCCTTTTTCCGCTAGGATCCGGCGTTCAACCGCCATGCCGTTAAACGCAGCCGCGGTAAGTCTTGGAACAGACAGGGCCCTTGTTGTAACAGGTCCTGTCCGAGAGGCAGAGGCCACGGGTCCTCTGTGAGCATTTCTTGCAATTCCGGGTACCAAGTCCTTCTTGGCCAATCCGGAACAATGAGTATTGTTCTCACTCCTCTTTTTCTTACAATTCTCAGCACCTTTGGTATAAGAGGAAGAGGAGGAAACACATAGACCGACGAACACCCACGGTGTTACTAGTGCGTCCACAGCTATCGCCTGAGGGTCCCTTGACCCGGCGCAATATCTTTTTAGCTTTTTGTTGAGACGGGACGCCATCATGTCCACCTGTGGCAGTTCCCATCGATTTGCAATCTGCGTGAAGACTTCTTGATGAAGTCCCCACTCTCCAGGGTGGAGGTCGTGCCTGCTGAGGAAGTCTGCTTCCCAGTTGTCCACTCCCGGAATGAACACTGCTGACAGTGCTAGTACGTGATTCTCCGCCCAACGAAGAATCCTGGTGGCTTCTGCCATTGCCACCCTGCTTCTTGTGCCGCCCTGGCGGTTTACATGGGCCACTGCCGTGATGTTGTCTGACTCAATCAGCACTGGTTGGTTTCGAAGCAGAGGCTCCGCTTGACTCAGGGCGTTGTATATGGCCCTTAGTTCCAGGATATTGATGTGCAGACAAGTCTCCTGACTTGACCACAGCCCCTGGAAGTTTCTTCCTTGAGTGACTGCCCTCCATCCTCGGAGGCTTGCATCCGTGGTCACCAGGACCCAGTCCTGTATGCCGAACCTGCGGCCCTCGAGGAGGTGAGCACTTTGCAGCCACCACAGAAGAGACACCCTGGCCCTGGGGGACAGGGTGATCAGCCGATGCATCTGAAGATGCGATCCGAACCACTTGTCCAACAGATCCCACTGAAAGATCCTCGCATGGAACCTGCCGAAGGGAATGGCTTCGTATGACGCCACCATCTTTCCCAGGACTCGCGTGCAGTGATGCACCGATACCGGTTTTGGTTTTAGGAGGCCTCTGACCAGAGTCACGAGCTCCTGAGCCTTCTCCTCCGGGAGAAACACCTTTTTCTGGTTTGTGTCCAGAATCATGCTCAGGAAGGGCAGACGCGTCGTAGGAATCAGCTGCGACTTTGGATTATTCAGAATCCAGCCGTGCTGTTGCAACACTTCCTGAGAGAGTGCTACGCTGATCAGCAACCGCTCCCTGGACCTCTCCTTTATGAGGAGATCGTCCAAGTATGGGATAATCGTAACCCCTTGCTTCCGAAGGAGCACCATCATTTCCGCCATCACCTTGGTAAATATTCTCGGTGCCGTGGACAGGCCAAACGGCAACGTCTGGAATTGGTAATGACAGTCCTGTACCACAAACCTGAGGTACTCCTGATGAGGTGGATAAATGGGGACATGCAAGTACGCATCCTTGATGTCCAGAGACACCATAAAATCCCCCTCTTCCAGGCTTGCAATGACCGCTCTGACCATCTTGAACTTGAATCTTTTCAGATAAATGTTCAGGGATTTTAAATTCAATATGGGTCTGACCGAACCGTCCGGTTTCGGTACCACAAACATTGTGGAATAGTATCCTCTTCCTTGTTGAAGGAGGGGAACCTTTACCACCACCTGCTGGAGATATAACTTGTGAATTGCTGCTAACACTACTTCCCTTTCTATGGGGGAAGCTGGCAGGGCCGATTTGAGGCAACGGTGAGGGGGCATCACTTCGAATTCCAGCTTTTATCCCTGAGACACAATCTGTATAGCCCAGGGATCCACCTGTGAGCGAACCCACTGGTGGCTGAAATTTCGGAGACGCGCCCCCACCGCTCCTGGCTCCTGTGGAGCCCCAGCGTCATGCGGTGGATTTAGTGGAAGCCGGGGAGGACTTCTGTTCCTGGGAACTAGCTGAATGGTGCAGCTTCTTTCCTCTACCCCTGCCTCTGGCCAGAAAGGACGCACCTCTGACTTTCTTGCTTCTCTGTGATCGAAAGGACTCCATTTGGTAATACGGTGCTTTCTTAGGCTGTGAGGAAATATATGGCAAAAAGTTTGACTTCCCAGCCGTAGCTGTGGAAACTAGGTCCGAGAGACCGTCCCCAAACAATTCCTCACCCTTGTAAGGTAACACCTCCATGTGCCTTTTGGAGTCGGCATCACCTGTCCATTGCCAAGTCCACATGACCCTTCTGGCAGAAATTGACATTGCATTTATTCTAGAGCCCAGTAGGCAAATGTCCCTCTGGGCATCCCTCATATATAGGACAGCGTCTTTTATATGCCCCAGGGTCAGTAAAATGGTATCCTTGTCTAAGGTATCCATTTCCTCAGACAGATTATCTGTCCATGCTGCTACAGCACTACACATCCAGGCCGACGCAATAGTCGGCCTCAGTATAGTACCTGAGTGTGCATGAACAGACTTCAGGATACTTTCCTGCTTCCTATCTGCAGGATCCTTTAGGGCGGCCGTATTCTGTGACGGCAGGGCCACCTTTTTAGAGAAGCGTGTCAGAGCTTTATCTACCCTAGGGGGGGATTCCCAGCGCATCCTGTCCGTTGGCGGGAAAGGGTATGCCATAAGTAACCTTTTGGAAATCAGCACTTTCTTATCGTGGGAATCCCATGCTTTTTCACATAATTCATTTAACTCATGTGAAGGGGGAAAAGTCACCTCTTGATTTTTCTCCCCATACATATACACCCTTTTGTCAGGGACAGGATTTTCCTCAGATATGTGCATTACATCCTTCATTGCTATAATCATGTATCGGATGGCTTTAGTCATTTTAGGCTGCAACTTTGCCTCATCGTCATCGACACTGGAGTCAGAATCCGTGTCGACATCTGTGTCAAGCAACTGGGATAGTGGGCGCTTTTGAGACCCTGACGGCCTCTGAGCTGCAGAATCAGACACGGGTTGAGACCTTGACTGATTATCCAACCTTTTATGCAAGGAGCTTACGTTATCATTTAACACCTTCCACATATCCATCCAATCAGGTGTCGGTGCCGGCGACACCACCACAGTCACTTGCAATTGTTCTGCCTCCACGTAACCGTCCTCGTCAAACATGTCGACACAAATGTACCGACACACCGCACACACACAGGGAATGCTCTAATTGAGGACAGGACCCCACAAGGCCTTTTGGGGAGACAGAGAGAGAGTATGCCAGCACACACCCCAGCGCTATATAACCCAGGAATAACACAGTAACTTAGTGTTTACCCAGTAGCTGCTGTTTATGATAATTTGTGCCTAAATTTATGTGCCCCCCTCTCTTTTTACCCTTTTTCTACCTTGATACTGCAGGGGAGAGCCTGGGGAGCTTCCTCTCAGCGGAGCTGTGAAGAGAAAATGGCGCTGGTTAGTGCTGAGGAAGAAGGCCTCGCCCCCTCAGCGGCGGGCTTCTGTCCCGGGTCTGTGTAATAAAATGGCGGGGGCTCGTACATATATACAGTGCCCAGCTGTATATATGTGTCTTTTTGCCAAGAGGTATCCTAATTGCTGCCCAGAGCGCCCCCCCCCCCCTGCGCCCTGCACCCTACAGTGACCCTGCAGTGCTGTGCGCTACCTCATGTGAAGACAGGAGTCTTCTGCCGCCGATTTCGATGTCTTCTTGCTTCTGCCGGCTTCTGACTTCTGCGAGGGGGACGGCGGCGCGGCTCCGGGAACGGACGACAAGGTCAGGTCATGTGTTCGATCCCTCTGGAGCTAATGGTGTCCAGTAGCCTAAGAAGCGCAACCTAGCCGCAGTTAGTAGGTTTGCTTCTCTCTCCTCAGTCCCACGTAGCAGTGAGTCTGTTGCCAGCAGAAGCTCTCTGAAAATAAAAAAACCTAACTAAAATACTTTCTTATTAGCAAGCTCAGGAGAGCTCACTAAAAGCACCCAGCTCTGGCCGGGCACAGATTCTAACCGAGGTCTGGAGGAGGGGCATAGAGGGAGGAGCCAGTGCACACCAGTAGTACTAAATCTTTCTTAGAGTGCCCAGTCTCCTGCGGAGCCCGTCTATTCCCCATGGTCCTTACGGAGTCCCCAGCATCCACTAGGACGTTAGAGAAAAAAGGATGATATTGAAAGAAACACTGTACAGATTGTCAGTTTGACCAAAACAATTGCATAATGTGTCCTTATCTTTAGGGATGTCATCATAATCCTCCCAATACAGCAATATAAGATTTGTATGTAAAGGCAAGATCTGTGTGACACATCACTGGCGTATAGATGGTGTAATCTGAAGAGTTTATGCATTGGCTGAAAGCGTATGATACAGAACAATGAACATTGGAATTTCCATCCACACCCCAGCTATTTGGACTAGCTGGTAAATGTAACCATTTACAAACAGATCTGACAAATCCAAGTGGCAACACCAGAAGTGACGCTGTCTGGATGGAAAATGGAAAAGATCAATACATATATCATATGACTGAGTATGCGTTGGCAGCCCCATAGCGCTGTGTACAAAATTTCATAGCCCAGAGCAAAATCAGGCCGCAAGGGGGGGGGGGGGGGGGGGGGGGGGGAGAGTGTGTCGAGGTTCTGTTTCCATGGCGTTACAACGGCAACTCACCCCACTTGCGACTAATTAAATATACACTCACCAACAGGGTCAAAATAGCGCAGTGGCGTCAACTGGGCTGAGAGGAACATACTGGTAATATCTTGTGTCTCACATCAGGATGGACTGTGACCATTTTTAACTTACTCTCGCTCCTTCTCCGTCAGTTTGTCGTTGATATTATCTTTGATCGCGGACCTGGAGCCCTTGTGGAGAATGGGATAGCGCAACGGCACTTGCAGAAAGAAGGAGATCATGGAGACGAGGTGAGCGGTGTATCCCAGGGCAACAGCCACACTGCCATCATCTTTCGCTGCAAACAAAGCAAGCACGCATAAACCAAAGAGCTGCCAGACTGGCGTACTACAGGACGATGGGTAGCAATGTACAAATGCATGAGATCATCCACTCAGTGGCCCTCATTCCGAGTTGATCGCTCGGTATTTTTCATCGCATCGCAGTGAAATTCCGCTTAGTACGCATGCGCAATATTCGCACTGCGACTGCGCCAAGTAATTTTACAATGGAGATAGTATTTTTACTTTTTCATCGCTCCGGCGATCGTAATGTGATTAACAGGAAAATAAGATTTTACTTACCGATAAATCTATTTCTCGGAGTCCGTAGTGGATGCTGGGGTTCCTGAAAGGACCATGGGGAATAGCGGCTCCGCAGGAGACGGGGCACAAAAAGTAAAGCTTTTCCAGATCAGGTGGTGTGTACTGGCTCCTCCCCCCACGACCCTCCTCCAGACTCCAGTTAGGTACTGTGCCCGGACGAGCGTACACAATAAGGGAGGATTTTGAATCCCGGGTAAGACTCATACCAGCCACACCAATCACACCGTACAACTTGTGATCTAAACCCAGTTAACAGTATGATAACAGCGGAGCCTCTGAAAGATGGCTTCCTTCAACAATAACCCGAATTAGTTAACAATAACTATGTACAATTATTGCAGATAATCCGCACTTGGGATGGGCGCCCAGCATCCACTACGGACTCCGAGAAATAGATTTATCGGTAAGTAAAATCTTATTTTCTCTATCGTCCTAGTGGATGCTGGGGTTCCTGAAAGGACCATGGGGATTATACCAAAGCTCCCAAACGGGCGGGAGAGTGCGGATGACTCTGCAGCACCGAATGAGAGAACTCCAGGTCCTCCTTAGCCAGAGTATCAAATTTGTAAAATTTTACAAACGTGTTCTCCCCTGACCACGTAGCTGCTCGGCAGAGTTGTAATGCCGAGACCCCTCGGGCAGCCGCCCAAGATGAGCCCACCTTCCTTGTGGAGTGGGCCTTTACAGATTTAGGCTGTGGCAGGCCTGCCACAGAATGTGCAAGTTGGATTGTGCTACAGATCCAACGAGCAATCGTCTGCTTAGATGCAGGAGCACCCATCTTGTTGGGTGCATACAATATAAACAACGAGTCAGATTTTCTGACTCCAGCTGTCCTTGCAATATATATTTTTAATGCTCTGACAACGTCCAGTAACTTGGAGTCCTCCAAGTCACTTGTAGCCGCAGGCACTACAATAGGCTGGTTCAGATGAAATGCTGACACCACCTTAGGGAGAAAATGCGGACGAGTCCGCAGTTCTGCCCTGTCCGAATGGAAAATCAGATATGGGCTTTTGTAAGATAAAGCTGCCAGTTCTGACACTCTCCTGGCCGAAGCCAGGGCTAGAAGCATGGTCACTTTCCATGTGAGATATTTCAAATCCACCTTTTTTAGTGGTTCAAACCAATGAGATTTTAGGAAGTCCAAAACCACATTGAGATCCCACGGTGCCACTGGAGGCACCACAGGAGGCTGTATATGCAGCACTCCCTTAACAAAGGTCTGGACTTCAGGGACTGAAGCCAATTCTTTTTGAAAGAAAATCGACAGGGCCGAAATTTGAACCTTAATAGATCCCAATTTGAGACCCATAGACAATCCTGATTGCAGGAAATGTAGGAATCGACCCAGTTGAAATTCCTCCGTCGGAGCACTCCGATCTTCGCACCACGCAACATATTTTCGCCAAATTCGGTGATAATGTTGCACGGTTACTTCCTTCCTTGCTTTAATCAAAGTAGGAATGACTTCTTCCGGCATGCCTTTTTCCTTTAGGATCCGGCGTTCAACCGCCATGCCGTCAAACGCAGCCGCGGTAAGTCTTGAAACAGACAGGGACCCTGCTGAAGCAAGTCCCTCCTTAGAGGTAGAGGCCACGGATCTTCCGTGATCATCTCTTGAAGTTCCGGGTACCAAGTCCTTCTTGGCCAATCCGGAACCACTTCTATCGTTCTCACGCCTCTTTGCCGTATAATTCTCAATACTTTTGGTATGAGAGGCAGAGGAGGAAACACATACACCGACTGGTACACCCAAGGCGTTACCAGCGCGTCCACAGCTATTGCCTGCGGATCTCTTGACCTGGCGCAATACCTGTCCAGTTTTTTGTTGAGGCGAGACGCCATCATGTCCACCATTGGTCTTTCCCAACGGGTTACCAGCATGTGGAAGACTTCTGGATGAAGTCCCCACTCTCCCGGGTGAAGATCGTGTCTGCTGAGGAAGTCTGCTTCCCAGTTGTCCACTCCCGGGATGAACACTGCTGACAGTGCTATCACATGATTCTCTGCCCAGCGAAGAATCCTTGCAGCTTCTGCCATTGCACTCCTGCTTCTTGTGCCGCCCTGTCTGTTCACATGGGCGACTGCCGTGATGTTGTCCGACTGGATCAACACCGGTTTTCCTTGAAGCAGAGGTTCTGCCTGGCTTAGAGCATTGTATATTGCTCTTAGTTCCAGAATGTTTATGTGAAGAGACGTTTCCAGGCTCGTCCATACTCCCTGGAAGTTTCTTCCTTGTGTGACTGCTCCCCAGCCTCTCAGGCTGGCGTCCGTGGTCACCAGGATCCAATCCTGTATGCCGAATCTGCGGCCCTCCAATAGATGAGGACTCTGCAACCACCACAGAAGAGACACCCTTGTCCTTGGAGACAGGGTTATCCGTAGGTGCATCTGAAGATGCGACCCTGACCATTTGTCCAACAGATCCCTTTGGAAAATTCTTGCGTGGAATCTGCCGAATGGAATTGCTTCGTAAGAAGCCACCATTTTTCCCAGGACTCTTGTGCATTGATGTACAGACACCTTTCCTGGTTTTAGGAGGTTCCTGACCAGCTCGGATAACTCCTTGGCTTTTTCCTCCGGGAGAAAAACCTTTTTCTGAACCGTGTCCAGAATCATCCCTAGGAACAGCAGACGAGTTGTCGGCATTAACTGGGATTTTGGAATATTCAGAATCCACCCGTGCTGTTTTAGCACTTCTTGAGACAGTGCTAATCCCATCTCTAGCTGTTCTCTGGACCTTGCCCTTATTAGGAGATCGTCCAAGTATGGGATAATTAATACGCCTTTTCTTCGAAGAAGAATCATCATCTCGGCCATTACCTTTGTAAAGACCCGAGGTGCCGTGGACAATCCGAACGGCAGCGTCTGAAACTGATAGTGACAGTTTTGTACAACGAACCTGAGGTACCCCTGGTGTGAGGGGTAAATTGGAACGTGGAGATACGCATCCTTGATGTCCAAGGATACCATAAAGTCCCCCTCTTCCAGGTTCGCTATCACTGCTCTGAGTGACTCCATCTTGAACTTGAACTTCTTTATGTACAGGTTCAAGGACTTCAGATTTAGAATAGGCCTTACCGAGCCATCCGGCTTCGGTACCACAAAAAGAGTGGAATAATACCCCTTCCCTTGTTGCAGAAGAGGTACCTTGACTATCACCTGCTGAGAGTACAGCTTGTGAATGGCTTCCAAAACCGTCTCCCTTTCGGAGGGGGACGTTGGTAAAGCAGACTTCAGGAAACGGCGAGGTGGATCTGTCTCTAATTCCAACCTGTACCCCTGAGATATTATCTGCAGGATCCAGGGATCTACTTGCGAGTGAGCCCACTGCGCGCTGTAATTTTTGAGACGACCCCCCACCGTCCCCGAGTCCGCTTGAGAAGCCCCAGCGTCATGCTGAGGCTTTTGTAGAAGCCGGGGAGGGCTTCTGATCCTGGGAAGGAGCTGCCTGTTGCTGTCTCTTCCCTCGACCTCTGCCTCGTGGCAGATATGAATAGCCCTTTGCTCTCTTATTTTTAAAGGAACGAAAGGGCTGCGGTTGAAAGGTCGGTGCCTTTTTCTGTTGGGGAGTGACTTGAGGTAGAAAGGTGGATTTCCCGGCTGTAGCCGTGGCCACCAAATCTGATAGACCGACTCCAAATAACTCCTCCCCTTTATACTGCAAAACTTCCATATGCCGTTTTGAATCCGCATCGCCTGTCCACTGTCGCGTCCATAAAGCTCTTCTGGCCGAAATGGACATAGCACTTACCCGTGATGCCAGTGTGCAGATATCCCTCTGTGCATCACGCATATAAAGAAATGCATCCTTTATTTGTTCTAACGACAGTAAAATATTGTCCCTGTCCAGGGTATCAATATTTTCAATCAGGGACTCTGACCAAACTACCCCAGCACTGCACATCCAGGCAGTCGTGCATGTGTGTATATACTTTTTTGGATATTTTCCATCCTCCTATCTGATGGATCTTTAAGTGCGGCCGTCTCAGGAGAGGGTAACGCCACTTGTTTAGATAAGCGTGTTAGCGCCTTGTCCACCCTAGGAGGTGTTTCCCAGCGCTCCCTAACCTCTGGCGGGAAAGGGTATAATGCCAGTAATTTCTTTGAAATTATCAGCTTTTTATCAGGGGCAACCCACGCTTCATTACACACGTCATTTAGTTCTTCTGATTCAGGAAAAACTATAGGTAGTTTTTTCACACCCCACATAATACCCTGTTTAGTGGTACCTGTAGTATCAGCTAAATGTAACGCCTCCTTCATTGCCAAAATCATATAACGTGTGGCCCTACTGGAAAATACGGTTGATTCGTCACCGTCACCACTGGAGTCATCGCCTGTGTCTGGGTCTGTGTCGACCGACTGAGGCAAAGGGCGTTTCACAGCCCCTGACGGTGTTTGAGTCGCCTGGACAGGCACTAATTGATTGTCCGGCCGTCTCATGTCGTCAAACGACTGCTTTAGCGTGTTGACACTATCCCGTAGTTCCATAAATAAAGGCATCCATTCTGGTGTCGACTCCCTAGGGGGTGACATCCTCATATTTGGCAATTGCTCTGCCTCCACGCCAATATCGTCCTCATACATGTCGACACACACGTACCGACACACAGCAGACACACAGGGAATGCTCCTAACGAAGACAGGACCCACTAGCCCTTTGGGGAGACAGAGGGAGAGTTTGCCAGCACACACCAAAAGCGCTATATATATATATCAGGGAAAGCCTTATAATAAGTGCTCCCTTATAGCTGCTTTGTTATATCAAAATATCGCCATAAATTTGCCCCCCCTCTCTGTTTTACCCTGTTTCTGTAGTGCAGTGCAGGGGAGAGACTTGGGAGCCGTCCTGACCAGCGGAGCTGTGAGAGGAAATGGCGCCGTGTGCTGAGGAGATAGGCCCCGCCCCTTTTCTGGCGGGCTCGTCTCCCGCTATTTAGAGAAATCAGGCAGGGGTTAAATATCTCCATATAGCCTCTGGGGGCTATATGTGAGGTATTTTTAGCCTTTATATAGGTTACATTTGCCTCCCAGGGCGCCCCCCTCCCAGCGCCCTGCACCCTCAGTGACTGCCGTGTGAAGTGTGCTGAGAGGAAAATGGCGCACAGCTGCAGTGCTGTGCGCTACCTTTAGAAGACTGCAGGAGTCTTCAGCCGCCGATTCTGGACCTCTTCTGACTTCAGCATCTGCAAGGGGGCCGGCGGCGCGGCTCCGGTGACCATCCAGGCTGTACCTGTGATCGTCCCTCTGGAGCTTGATGTCCAGTAGCCAAGAAGCCAATCCATCCTGCACGCAGGTGAGTTGACTCCTTCTCCCCTCAGTCCCTCGCTGCAGTGATCCTGTTGCCAGCAGGAATCACTGTAAAATAAAAAACCTAGCTAAACTTTTTCTAAGCAGCTCTTTAGGAGAGCCACCTAGATTGCACCCTTCTCGGCCGGGCACAAAAATCTAACTGGAGTCTGGAGGAGGGTCGTGGGGGGAGGAGCCAGTACACACCACCTGATCTGGAAAAGCTTTACTTTTTGTGCCCTGTCTCCTGCGGAGCCGCTATTCCCCATGGTCCTTTCAGGAACCCCAGCATCCACTAGGACGATAGAGAAATGGGTGTTACTGGGCGGAAACAGGCCGTTTTATGGGCGTGCGGGAAAAAATGCTACCGTTTCCGGAAAAAACGCAGGAGTGGCCGGGGAAACGGGGGAGTGTCTGGGCGAACGCTGGGTGTGTTTGTGACGTCAAAACAGGAACGACAAGCACTGAACTGATCGCACAGGCAGAGTAAGTCTGAAGCTACTCTGAAACTGCTAAGTAGTTAGTAATCGCAATATTGCGAATACATCGGTCGCAATTTTAAGAAGCTAAGATTCACTCCCAGTAGGCGGCGGCTTAGCGTGTGTAACTCTGCTAAAATCGCCTTGCGAGCGATCAACTCGGAATGAGGGCCAGTATTCTGTATGCAGGGAAGATGCCATTTTTCCGGGGCCTCCAATACATCACTAGTCCCCTATTTCCCCCAGCACATTCTCCCTAATGCCCAACGCCACACAAGTGTATTTAAACACTGTACCTTATCCCTCTAATGTCCAATTATACTGTGCAGATAAACGAGTATGTGCAACCCACAGTCCCGCACATCTATGAATAATGAATGGAGAACAATACACCACCCCCGGCACATCGCATTGCAGGTGTCAGAATAAGTGCCAGCTAAGGCTGGGACTGGCAGGGCCGGTGCTAAAACCTTTATCCGTTCTGGGACCATCAGTTATAGGGACACAGCTGGTAGAACACGGCATGCACTGGCCGACTGGCTCTGGGATGGACCAAGAAGGGCATTTCCTGAATAAGCAACATCTGGGCTTCTAGCGCCTTTTCACTAATAGGATAATAAATACGCCTGTTTCTTTCCCCAATGACAGTAACTCACAGCTGACATTATGCAGAAAGAAGGGGACAGGTACGTCAGACACGGCAATTCAAAGAACTAAAAGTACCTTGAAAATCCTCAGAATTTGGTAGTTTCACGCCACATATAAAGTAATCCTTTTGGTCATGCTGTGAAGAGAGTAATGTGTCACAACAACGTAAAAATCACCACAAATGCAGTTACACTATAACTAACTTAAGTGACTACTCCGCAACGGGAGTGTCCACAGATTAACCATACCGAGTGTAAGAGTACTGTGGCCAGTGCCAGATCCCAGTCGTCGTCCCCGCTAACCCTGTTCTGTGGCGCCAGAGTTAAATGTATGTTCGGCACAAGATATGTTTAAAATGTATTAATGGTGCTAGGATCTGAGTGTTTAATAAGAGAATGTGTTTTCAAATGTTCTATTTGTTAACGCCTGGTGCGCTGGGGGTAGGGAACCAGAGGACTGTGCGATGTGCCAAAGCCCCATGGCCACATCCGGGGGCTGCGGGTCTGTAACAGGGCTACGTGCCGATCGCTGGGGTCCAGCAGCTTTGCTCCCGGCACCGCAACCTCACAGCGTGGCAATGCTTGTTGTTAACCCCCGGTGCTTGCACCAGAGGACTGGTGGTGTGCTGACCGCTGTGGGGGCAGACAGAACCAGCTCCCCAGACCTCATAGCGATGAGTGCGGCCAGTAAAAGTATAACCCCCAGTGGGCTGTGCTACACCAGGGGACAGTGCATGGAGCTGGCCACTGGGGGGAGGGAGGAAAGCCGGCTTCCTGTGGCAGAGCATGCTGGGATGTGTAGTTCCACAACAGCTGGAGGGCAGCATGTTGACCACCACTGCTTTAAACTCACCGCGTCCACTGGGTAAATATAAGACAGTTCAGACAGTAACTGGCGACAGCGAATGGTCAACTGAGCGTTAGTCTTCAGGAACAGTTCCCTGGAAAAACACAAGAAGCAGACGCTTACTATACCAGGTCCCAGAGGGATACAGCGGACAAGGGCATTAAGGTATAAAATAGGGATCGCATGTACTTACCTCTTTGCTGTGCACTCTTTTCTCAGCTCATTCAGTGACTCGCTCTTTTTCTGTAACTTCTCGCGCTGCATGTTAAACTTATTACCTATTAATGGGAGGGAAAAAATTTCATAAACCACCGGTACAGAAAGTTTTTTTTTTTTTTTTTTTAAGGACCGTGATTTCATAGAAATGTTCAGCTTTGTGGAACTTGGAGACAATACGGGTAGTTTTGTTTCATTCGCCTGTGTCACTTGCCGCTGGTCCAGCTGTCGGCAGAAGTCAGGCTTTTATTGTCAGCAGTAATGGTCTTTTGATGGAAGAGCCAAAAGGAAAAGAAACAGGGGGCGTAGAACAAAGTGTCAGATGTGTGCGCTCTCTCCAAGGCAAAGTTCGCTTAAGTAAAAAAGATGTTTCAACATATGGCATTTGATTCAGATATTCAGAGAGAAAAATGCATTGAATTATCACGCTATGGGGAAATTTACAGGCCACGGTTTAATGAAAATAACCCAAACACACACATCACAGTGGTAATGACTTCCAGCTCGCACAATATTGGGCTCAGTCAGGGAAACCTGTCAGTACATTTGCACGGTTAATATTAACCAATGAAAAGGCAGTTTGGCTTTATCTTAATAAGAAGTTTCCTAATATAGAAAGATCCTAAAAATATGGATTTGGTGTGTAACAGAAATAACAATATATCTTGCCGTCCGATTCTAGAATTTTTTCAGTTTACTTTAAACTAAAAGTAAGAATCGGCTTTGGTCTGGCTCCCCCCCAGTAACGGCCACTTGTAATAGGCATCTAGATCACAGGTTCTCAAACTCGGTCCTCAGGACCCCACACGGTTCATGTTTTGCAGGTCACCTGTAGATTTTTAAAATGTGACAGTTGGTGATACACAGGGCACCTGCTGGGTGACATAGAAAACATGGACCGTGTGGGGTCCTGAGGACCGAGTTTGAGAACCTGTGATCTAGATACAAGATATCGCCATGACGCTGGGTGATGGGTATAATTAAAACAACCGTTAGAGGGGAGGGGTAGAGTAAATCTGATTGGGATGACTTGTGTAGCAGATCCCATAGTGGCCCTGTACTATAAGACCTGGGGCCACTACACAGTCACTAATGTAACACTAGACTTACACTAATCCTATTGGCTGTGAGCCTGCTCAGTGAAAAAGACGGCAGGTTACTGAAGCTAGGTACACACTATTAGATTTTGCCCGACCAAAACGATTCAGAAAACGGGCGATGTACAGCGTACACACTACCCAATAATGCCTTTGATCTAAACCAGTGGTTCTCAAACTCTGTCCTCAGGACCCCACACGGTTCACGTTTTCCATGTCACCCAGCAGCTGCACTGTGTATCACCAACTGTCACATTTTAAAAATCTACAGGTGACCTGCAAAACATGAACCGC
Organism: Pseudophryne corroboree; assembly: GCF_028390025.1. NCBI lineage: Eukaryota > Metazoa > Chordata > Amphibia > Anura > Myobatrachidae > Pseudophryne > Pseudophryne corroboree. The sequence goes on along the minus strand of NC_086445.1, from coordinate 43,312,882 downwards.
GTGGGGTCCTGAGGACCGAGTTTGAGAACCTGTGTTCTAAACAATACCTTCAATTCCAAAATCGTCTCGGAGATAGAGGGGTCTATCCATGAAGCAGTGAAAAGAGTGCAGAAGTGAGCCAGTGGAGAAGTTGCCCATGGCGACCAATCAGCATTGAACTAACATTTACAATTTGCATGCTATGAAATTACACAGAGCAGGGGATTGGTTGCCATGGTCAACTTCTCCACTCTTTTCACTGCTTCATGAATAGACCCCACTGTCTCCATACACTATATGCTTAGACACTGGGCTGCAGGTCATACACACTGCATTTTCCGGAGGGTTCGGCGTGTGCTGTATCGGGAGTAGTTTCTACACATTTTGGACCGTCAGGCCCTAGTGCAGCGTACATACTAATCAACAATCGGGCCAATGACCCAAGAGCTGTCAGGTCGTCCTGAAAACTGTAGTGTGTACCTAGCTTAGACTTAAAACGTACTGACATAGAACACACACAGGGTACAGAACGTCATGAATATGGTAAATCCTATAACATATGGGATAAAACTACATAAACCAAGGTAAGAGATGGGAAAAGCTCTATACATGGCGGCTAAATTAACTGGATAGCGGCTGATTAAACTAAAACCTGCAGAACAGCGCATTCTAACCGATATCTGAGCCCAGCAAATGTAGCGTATTCAGAAGAATGCTGTGAACATGGATCATCGCGCCAGTTCCTGTACAACACGTACTTTTCACGGGCCTAATTCAGACCTGATCGCTCGTGCGTTTTCGCACAGCAGCCAATCAGGTCTGAACTGCGGGAGGGGGCGGGCCGGCGGAGTTTGGCCGCTGTTTAGGGGCGCGGTCCGGGCAACATAGGCGTGCCCGGATCATTGGGGGCGGGGGGTGCCGCAGCAACTGCGTGACATCACACACAGCCGCTGCGACCCTCACAGCGACAAGTAGCTCCTGCCAGGGTGCAGGAGCGGTGTTGATAGGGAGCTACTCCTGAAGTACAAAAGCATCACCGCTGTGCGATGCTTTTGTACTTATGCTGAGGGGTAGGGCCTGACATGCGGGGCGGACTAGCCCTGTGTTGGGCGTCCCCCCCCCGCATGTCTGTTTGACTGGTCGAAGATGTGATCAATTTAGCACATCTACGATCAGGTCTGAATTAGGCCCAATGGGGGGTCATTCCGAGTTGATCGCTAGCGGAAAATGTTCGCTGCGCTGCGATTAAGTAAAAAACCTGCACTTCTGCGCTTGCATATGCGGCGCAGTGTGCACACGCGACGTACTTTCACAATGGCCGATGTAATTTCACACAAAATCTAGCGAAGCTTTTCAGTCGCAATGGCAGCCGCAGAGTGATTGACAGGAAGAGGGCGTTTCTGGGTGTCAACTGACCGTTTTCAGGGTGTGTGGCTGGGCGAACGCAGGGCGTGTTTGTGCCATCAAATCCGGAACTGAACAGTCTGAAGTGATCGCAAGCGCTGAGTAGGTCTGGAGCTACTCTGAAACTGCACTAATTTTTTTTGTAGCCGCTCTGCGATCCTTTCGTTCGCACTTCTGCTAAGCTAAAATACACTCCCAGAGGGTGACGGCTTAGCGTTTGCACGGCTGCTAAAAACTGCTAGCGAGCGAACAACTCTGAATGACCCCCTTGTCCAGTCCTTTATTACACTGCACAGCGCCGCATGCGATACTGTCCAGCCGGTCGCGCACCACAGCCAAACGGACAATATCACGTGACAGTACACACTGAGCAATCAGGACAATAGGTCATTCTATTTCACCCGGAATCAACATATCGGGCAGAGAACCAGCGTGTACCCAGCTTAACAGTTCTAAACAGACGATGCAGTGCAAGATGTACGACCAACTCAACCTCACGTGCAATCCAATCACACAACACGCAAAATAAAGTCTCTGTTGGGTAGAAATGAGAAGACAGCTCAGCCCACACAACACCGCAGCCCTCCCGCACACAGCCTGCCGGTACTTATAAACCAATTTCATGACGCGCACGGCAGCGAATGTACTTACGTTTAACATTCAGCGCATTGTGCTCCTTATGCAACAGCTCCATCTCCCGACGCAAAGCTTTCTTCTGTCTCTCCAGCTCGTCTTGGAGCACCAGTATTTTCAGGCGTAAGCACTCACCCTCTTTCTTCTGGGGAGAAGCAATAAGATGCAGGTATAGGACGAGTCTAACGCTGGCTCACATTGACTTCTTAGGACAGGTAAAACTGGCTGCAAAGGAGGCCGCTCTGAATACAGCGTATACTGCACTCCCATCAGATGTTCCCTTTACAGATAAGACATCTGCATTATCGGTCATCAAATTCCAGTTTGCACAATCGTGCACCTGAATGACCTATCTGCCTTTAACGATCCTTTTACCTGGATATATGTAGGTTGCTTGCTGTCCTAAAAAGCACATTAATTCATATGTGTTTTGTTTATAGTTACATTTCAGTAAAAAGGACCCCAGTTTCTACTGTAGCATTCGGGTTGTTGTTCACAAGCTTCGATAGAACGCAGCCCAACCCTACCCCCCTGAACAAATCTCTGGCAGATGAACGCCATTCAATCCTAGAATAGGGTCACCTGAGTAATGTGCTTCATCGAATACTGGACACAATCTCATAAGACGGTCGCTATGTTATTTAACCCAGTGTCAACGCAAAAAGGGCCTCATTCAAAATCCCCGGAAGGTTTTTCCTAGCCTGGATAGATGCTAAAGCTTTTGTGCAGCAAATACATAGCGCTTACCAGCTCATTGCTGGAAGAGGACAAGCGCAGTTTCTCCTCAATCTCTTTCCCAATTTTCTGGACCGTCACTTGGGTTTGCTTGATAGCGCACTGCGCCCGGTGAAGCCTGTAAGAGAGGATACGTGTAACTGAGCACCGGTAAAGGAACAGATTTTTGTTTTCATTCACACGCGGTTCTAGTGAGACTTCCTGACAGGAAAAACCGAGACAACGCAATAACCAGACTAAAACATTTTCTGCAGCGGCCGTGTTAACACACAGGTTGATTTACAGGGCAAGAAAAAAGGGCTCAGGGGCAGATTTATTAAGCCTGGTGAAGTGATTAAGTGGAAGGTGATAAAGCACCAGCCAATCAGCTCCTAACTTCCATGTCACAGGCTGGGTTTGAAAAATGACAGTCAGGTACTGATTGTCTGGTGCTTTATCACCTTCCACTTTATCACTTCCCCAGGCTTAATACATCTGCCCCACAGTGAATTAATGGGGCTAATTGAATTCCCCACTTAGTAATGGGCGTCTTAGAATTTCAGCTGTGAGAATAGAAAGCCTGAAACTATTTTCTCCATGGTTCAATGACTTAAACAAATGTAATACATGAGCGATAGCAAGAATAAAAACAATATGGTGAGTGTGCCGCCCGCTTTCTCTGTAAGTGTGAAATGACTCTACCCTCGCTCTGTTTATAGAGGGCAGTGGTACTTGGTTAGGTAAGAGTCGTTCGCTCTGGGATTAAATGCGTAGGTGAAGAAACAGCATTGTAAAGCGATGCAACCGAGACACTTTGTTCCTATAATATACACACTGCATGCATCCACACCTGCCGAGGGCGCGAGCCATCTGCGGAAGTGCACTGATCCCGCACATCGCATATAATTTGATCCAGTGTAATGTTAAACCCCTGATCTATCATAGGAGTGGCATTACTGAAGATTGTTCTACAATGCTGATCCATACACAGGGGACACATATGGTAAACTGATGGGAATTTCTAACATACAGCTCATCCCTACTGCCAGCATAGACATAGCCGCTGGCCGACACAGAATTGCTGTTTTCATGTATTTTCATACACACTTTTTTTTTTTTTTCAAAACCTTTTAAAAGGACCACTACATCTAAAATACAAAATGGTCTTCACCCGGGATCCGGTCAGGTCAGGGTCACGTTTAGGCTGCGGGAAAAAGGGTTAGGGTTAGAGGGCCATTGGGGGAAGGTAAATAAAACCGATTTCTATAGGCCAGAGGTTCTCAAACTCGTCCACAAGGCACCCTAACGGTCCAGGTTTTAAGGATAACCATGCGTGGCCACAGATGACCTAACTTGGACTTCAGTTCATTTGATTTAACCATCTGTGCTCAGCCATAGAAATCCTTATAACCTGGACCTTTTGGGCGCCTTGAGAACCCATCAGTAATCTCAGAATAAATGCCCGGTAATAGCATACTATTTGATTGCTGAAGGTCTAATACACTTTTGCTGCAGACGGCGTAAAGTTAAAAGCAGTGAGAGGAAAAGTTACAAACGATGAAACATTGATACTGAAATCGTACTCCGATACATCCTTCATAGGAACCAAGCTGAAACATATGGTTGCAGCAGCCTCACTCAACCGTATCAGATTGCAGTGAACCATCAAGAAGTAACTTGCTGTACAGAGGGGGATCTCCTGCGAGGGCCGGGGGCTTAGAGAAACCATCACAGAGTATTAATAATGACTGCACCAGTGACAGGCATTCAGTCAGGAAGGAACATAGCAAACGTCTAAGAAACATGCCTCCGGCAGACATGCTTAACTGGCAGAGGAAACCGCTCCGCTCACGTACACGCAACGCGTGGAAGTTCCTGCGCTGCCACAAACGTGAGACGGAGCCGTGTTATTACAGGGATTCAGATGGAATTCCATACTTAACACATTACAAAAATAATTAATGTGCAGCTGGCAGGAACACAAAGGACAGTTCTACTTAATTCAGGCACGGGAAAGCGCATAATATCCTCGCCCGGCGTGGGGGGCCGTAAGAGGGGTGCGCCGTGGCTATTTATTAAGAGGCGTGCTCAGATTAGTAAAGCACTGTATACTCATACAGACGGGCACTGGCAAAATAAGATAGTCCGCCTGTACAATGGTCTACGAGTGGCACTGATCTGCCAAGTCAGGCCAGGTTTTCTGCAGTGGCCCTTTGCACTGACTCCTATCATTCCCAGTAAAATGAACTGCATAATGTCATAGCCATCATTATAAACTACGGGACTACACTAAACAGGGACTCCATGTATATAACTGCATTTTCCTGTGATTCACAGCCCTCCACTAGGGGCAGCAGATGCAACAAAACCACTCTGGATAATCTGTATTACAGTATTCCTATTACTGCCGCACCATTAAATGCTGCATGTCTACACACTGAATAAAAACCTAACACATGGTCAATAACAAGCAGTTGTCAGAGTTACACATTCCCACGCTATGCTTCATACACGTCTGATAACACAATATAGAACTTTGACACAGTATAAAAATGCACTTAAACCCATGTCAGGGAGCTGGGATACCGTATATCAATGTGATTCATGGACATGCAATAGTACCCGGTGCCCGTTACTAGACAGGCCCGGCTGTGGGTGTCTGTAGTGCATTGCATGTCTGATCAACTTTCTCTGATAATTAAACAGGTCTGCCAGAACTCTCCAGACAGCATAATGTGCTTTGAGCACTATTGGGGGGAAAGTTATTACATAAATAATTAACATCTATTTAATAGTGGAGGATGGCTGTGCTCTGTCTACCCCATCTGCCACTCCCCATTAGAATGTTAGCTAACACGAGCAGGGCTCTCGCCCCTCATGTGCGTTTCCTTCTCATACTTAGAGAGGTATCCTATCAGCAGCGGTAATTTGCAGTACTAAAAAAAAAAAAAAAACATGGGCTTTTAATCGCCATAAAGCCTGATGGCCATTATTGGGTTATCCAATTATAGCTCTTTTTTTCATGGCGAATTACTAGTAATCGTGTAAAAACACATAGGGGTATATGCAACTGCGGTCGAATCCCGGCTGGAATTCGACCGTTTTTTAATTCGACACAAGTCGACAGTCAGACACCCTTCCGCCGGGACCCGAATTCGACATATTCAATAAAAAACGGATTAGACAGTCCCGCTGTCGAAAAACGGACCAATTGACGATAGTGTGTTTCCTGGATTCGACTTCATGGACGGCACAAAAGTGTTTAAAAAAACCCTGAAAAAAAAATGCGTGGGGACCCCCCTCCTATGCATAACCAGCCTCGGCTGTTTGAGCCGGTCCTGGTTGTAAAAATACGGGGGGGGAGACAGGGGATTCCCCGTATTTTCACAACCAGCACCGGGCTCTGCGTCCGGTCCTGGTGCAAAAAATACGGGGGACAAAAGACGTAGGAGTCCCCCGTATTTTTCACACCAGCACCGGGCTCCACTAGCTAGAGAGATAATGCCACAGCCGGGGGACACTTTTATACCGGTCCCTGCGGCCGTGGCATTAAATCCCCAACTAGTCACCCCTGGCCGGGGTACCCTGGAGGAGTGGGGACCCCTTCAATCAAGGGGTCCCCCCCCTCCAGCCACCCAAGGGCCAGGAGTGAAGACAGAGGCTGTCCCCCCCATCCAAGGGCGGTGGATGGGAGGCTGATAGCCAAGTGTCAAAAAAAAGAATATTGTTTTTTGTAGCAGAACTACAAGTCCCAGCAAGCCTCCCCTGCAAGCTGGTACTTGGAGAACCACAAGTACCAGCATGCGGGGGGAAACGGGCCCGTTTGTACCTGTAGTTCTACTGCAAAAAAAATACCCAAATAAAAACAGTACACACACACCGTGACAGTAAAACTTTATTACATACATGCACACCGACACACATACATACCTATGTTGACACGAAGTGTCGGTCCTCTTCACCAGTAGACTCCACGGGTTACCTGTAAATAAAATTATACTCACAAAAATCCTGTGTAGATCGGTCCTCTTCTGCTTGTAATCCACGTACTTGGCAAAATAATAAAACGCAAAATCCGAACCACGCACTGAAAGGGGTCCCATGTTTACACATGGGACCCCTTTCCCCGACTGGCGGGACCCCCCGTGACTGCTGTCAAAGAGGGTCCCTTGAGCCAATCAGGGAGCGCCACGTCGTGGCACTCTCCTGATTGGCTGTGCGCGTCTGAGCTGTCAGGCGGCGCACTCGAGATACAATGAAGCACATAGGCGCTCCATTGTATCCAATGGGGGGAACTTTGCGTCAACCGCTGACCGCAAAGTTATCACCATTGAATATAATGGAGCGCCTATGTGCTATGCGCCGCCTGCAGCTCAGACGCGCACAGACAATCAGGAGAGTGCCACGACGTGGTGCTCCCTGATTGGCTGAAGGGACCCTCTTTGACAGCAGTCACGGGGGGTCCCGGCAGTCGGGAAAAGGGGTCCCATGTGTAAACATGGGACCCCTTTGTGCGTGGATCGGGTTTTGCGTTTTATCATTTTGCCAAGTACGTGAATTACAAGCAGAAGAGGACCGATCTACACTGGATTTTTGTGAGTATAGTTTTATTTACAGGTAACCCGTGGATTCCACTGGTGAAGAAGACCGACACTTTGTATCAACATAGGTAAGTATGTGTGTCGGTGTGCATGTATGTAATAAAGTTTTACTGTCACGGTGTGTGTGTGTGTGTGTGTACTGTTTCTATTTGGGTATTTTTTTTGCAGTAGAACTACAGGTACCAGCGGGCCCGTTTCCCGCCCCCGCATGCTGGTACTTGTGGTTCTCCAAGTACCAGCTTGCGGGGGAGGCTTGCTGGGACTTGTAGTTCTGCTACAAAAAATATTCTTTTTTTTTTACACTTGGCTATCAGCCTCCCATCCGCCGCCCTTGGATGGGGGGGGGGGGGGGGGGGGGGGGACACACAGCCTCGGGCTTCACCCCTGGCCCTTGGGTGGCTGGAGGGGGGGGGACCCCTTGATTGAAGGGGTCCCCACTCCTCCAGGGTACCCCGGCCAGGGGTGACTAGTTGGGGATTTAATTCCACGGCCGCAGGGACCGGTATAAAAGTGTCCCCCGGCTGTGGCATTATCTCTCTAGCTAGTGGAGCCCGGTGCTGGTGTGAAAAATACGGGGGACCCCTACGTCATTTGTCCCCCGTATTTTTTGCACCAGGACCGGACGCAGAGCCCGGTGCAGGTTGTTAAAACACGGGGGATCCCCTGTCATTCCCCCCCCCGTATTTTTACAACCAGGACCAGCTCAAAAAGCCCGAGGTTGGTTATGCTTAGGAGGGGGGAAGGGGGGGGACCCCACGCATTTTTTTCAGGATTTTTAACCCATTCCCACCGAAAAACATGCTCTGATCTCTCCATATTATTTTAGTCAGTTAAAAAAATATATATATATTTTTAAAAAATCTATTAAATAATACTTGTGGCTCCTAAATAGACAAACCAAGTAGATAATCCCTTGTAATATAAATAGATATGCTATTAGCAATAAAAAAACAAAACATGATTTTAAAAAATTTAATTAGATCTCGCCAGCAAAATGAGGCGGACTGAAATTGACGAAATGACTGTCGAAAAGCACTGTTGTCGAATCGACATTCTTCAATTGAATATACTTTTGTCGAAAGGCCGCATTTTGACAAATGTCGAATTGCAAAAAGTCGAATCTGAAACGGCCGTTTTTTTGTCGAAAAGTACTGTATTGCATTGTCGAATCAGTTTTCTCTGTCGAAAATGCCCCGTTTTTCGACATTTGCGGCAATTCGTCCGCAATTGCATATGGCCCATAGGGTCCACAAAAAGCCGTGGACCGTGTGTGTTTTTTGCGGCAGCTATTATTTATCGGGTTTTTGGAATCAAAATCCCTGGTCAGCGCCGGCATCGGAGCCAACGGGATAGCCCCAGGGGAGTCATTTAGCCACAGTACATTATCACAGCTAATTGGATACGCCACATAGACTATCATCTACTCCAGGGCTGCCTAAACCAGTCCTCGTGATCTACCGACAGTTCATGTTTCCCAGGCCTCCTGGAGATCTGTAGAACTGTCAGTTAGGAATGAATGCAGCACGTCTTAATTAGTAATGACTACACCTGTGCACCAGCTAGGTGGTCTGGAAAATGTGACCTGTTGGTAGAACTCGAGGACTGCTTTGGCCAGCCCTGCTCTACTCCATACCCCCCCTGATGGCACCTAACCTTCGATCTCTGCCATTCTGATGCAGACATACTCGTATATATAAATCACGTACTTGTCCTGCATTGTCTTGTACTTTAAGTTACTTTTTTTATTCTGCCAAGTTGTTTATGTATTTTGTTTGGCGCTGCGGAACCCTTGTGGCGCCATATAAATAAATTGTGTGTGTCACACGCAGTGCAAGTCTAGCGTCTACCACTGACAGCAACATGATAGCTGAGAAGAGAACCTGACACAGGGTATATACAGTAAGACAGGTCCAAAATTACTAGATAATTAAACAGAAGAAACTCATCACACAAGTAAGAGGGTATGAGAACTATTACACACATGGGTGCACTGTTAAAAGGAAGCCTTTTTATTTTGGATCAGTGTGTACACCAATTCTTAACAGTCCTTTAAATATTTCATGACTTGACAATCCCACATGACACCTCCTCTATTGGTAAAGGCATAAAAGGTGCTCTACCTTTAGAACTTATTTGGCTTAGCTTGTACATGCCCTCTCCATTTGTTTAAACAATGTACTTTTCACCTAACCTTTAATACCATACACATCAGCCTAATTTGTGGACACAACGTAGCACAGCTCGGCTCTGACTACTGTACTGAACTGAATGCAGAGCAATTCCATGATGTATCCAAGGTAATCAAGAAACAATTCTTCCAAAAGCGATATAATACAGAATTAAAAAACAAACACACAGAAAGAAAAGGCAACAGACTGAATAAACGTTGCAGAAGGAAACCAGAAGTGTGACTGAATAAGCCATTGATCACTATTGCCATTATACACTGTAGAAGATGTTGCGTGCGAAGGGGACGCTTACAAAAATGGTAAAAAACTACGTTCAGAGGTAGGTCTCTCATTTCAGAACTCATGGCTAACAGGGTCTCTGATACATGAAGTAATGACTCAACGTGAAACATTTAAGTCGGAGTCTCGTATAATAATTTTATATATATGCAGATTGTCACCATGACTTATTAAAGCACGTTCTATGATATTCTACAAGTCTCCGAGTGCCGCTGAATGGAACAGAGTCGCATATATATATATATATATATATATATATATAATCTATCCCATTTCAAATCGCAGACCTTCCTGTATAATCTTCTGTTGTCTTTAAACTTTTACAATGTAAATAACGTCAAGAGAAAATGAGCAAGAATGAGGTTTCCAGTAATTGCTTACAAATTAGCGCATTAAGTGCTCTGTATTTATCTTTCACGAATCCCTTTGAAGGATGTGCAGAGCGCGGCTGAAGCCAGCAGCGCATTCCTAGACAACGACTTTCCATACTGGCCTATTAAAGGTCTAAGTGTCTTTGAGAGGGAGAGATTCATCTTGTCAAACGTATCAAGCGATAGCCTAAATTTAATACAACATCCCCCGTGAGTGACAGTCTGTATGGGCTGCTCTTAGGAGGCTCTTCAAACAAGAGAAAAAGCAAAACAAAAAACACGCAGCTGGGATTATCCGCGAACATAAACTTACTCTCACAGAGAGGTCATGGGGATTATTTAAAGGGCATTCCGTGCAGACTGAACCACCAATAGCAGTAAGGCGATGTTTTAGTTCCTTATTATCAGATAACACCATGACAGGGATTACCGCAATACACACTCTGCAGCCTGTTACACAGCGCGGCAGCGCCACCTTGTGGAGATTTACACGTATGAAAGATTATTACATTATTATCATTTAAATCACACAAAGCCATCATTTCCAAAGTACTTTACAATTGAGGACAAAGTAATAATACAAGGACTGGGTAATAAACAGACACAGGCAGAAGGGCCAGCTCGCAAGATGACAATGGGGTTGATTCAATTCGGCAACAGATGAATAGCGCCGGGAATTAGCTCCCGACGTTATTCAATTCAGCTACTAGTTACCCGCAATTGTCGGGAATTCTTCTCTCAGCCCCAGGGGGTGAGAGAAGAAAACCGACAAAAGAGCTGCTGTGCGGGCGGCGCGAGGCTGATTCTGTCGGGAATCAGCATCGCCGCGGGTAGTTAAGTCGGAGAATGCTCGTTCTCCCGATAAAACTACCTTTTAAGTCGGCGAGAACGGGCATTCTCCGACTTAACTTTAGCTGAATTGAATAGCGTCGGGAGCTAATTCCCGGAGCTATTCATCTGTTGCCGAATTGAATCGACCCCAATAAGAGTCTGATACATGAGGTTGTGTCACGTATTGCATACTCATACTGATCCAGCCTGGCAATAAGGGTAAAGAGGCCAATACATTTAACAATTGGGCCAATTCAGAGTTTTGCAGATGATTTTGTTTAAAAATCGGCACTGTATGGGGGTCACCAAATCGCCGGATCTGACCAAGAACAAAATGATGGCAATCAGTGAGTCAGGTTATTCATGGTAATGGATTTGCAGAATATTGAAGTCTGTAGATTGGCAGCGTTTGCAGACCATATCGACAATAGTACAATCCAGAGCCTAGTACAATGATGACCCTTTCAGTTGATTTACGGTCAGTTTCAAGATTCGCAGATGGATCTGATTATGAAAATGATCTGCAAATCACTGTAAAATATCTGCAATGTATGGATGCATATTGTTGGATTGGAGAAAATGTTAAATCGGGGAAAATAACGCAGAATCGCTGAATCATTTTTTTGTGATTGTTGATGTGTGGCCTGCGTTAAACGTGCTCATTACGCTATAACACATAGGGGGCGATTTACTAAGACTTGAAAAGTGTTACATTTCACGGTGATAAAGAACCAGCCAATCAGCTCCTAACTGCCATGTTACAGTCTGAATTTGAAAAGTGACAGTTAGGAGCCGATTGTCTGGCACTTTAGCATTGTGAAATTTATTTCAAGGCTTAGTACATCTCAACCGTAGTCATACAGCAATACCACCATCTTCCCCAGTTGGCAGTAACAGAAGCATAAAACAAAACATCTCTAAATCACACAGGTAAACACATATGTAATATGCGCAAGAACCTTTAGTGTGCCAGATGCTGAAGATATACTAGAAAGTACTGCTGGGGACAGTAGTTCCTCCATACAAGGTGTGCAACAAAAACTTTCCTACGATTTGCGCTATTTCCTCCCATGGAGTAATTAGGTTTACAGTTTCTGTTACTATTGTATGTATGTCCCATTGACAGGGAAATGAGATTGTAAACTCCAGTAGCCCACAATCGGCAGCACTGCAGATTATAGATTGTCACAGCAGCACTGCATATTATATAGATTGTCACAGCAGCACTGCAGATTATATAGATTGTCACAGCAGCACTGCATATTATATAGATTGTCACAGCAGCACTGCATATTATATAGATTGTCACAGCAGCACTGCAGATTATATAGATTGTCACAGCAGCACTGCAGATTATATAGATTGTCACAGCAGCACTGCAGATTATATAGATTGTCACAGCAGCACTGCAAATTATATAGATTGTCAAAGCAGCACTGCAGATTATAGATTGTCACAGCAGAACTGCAAATTATATCGATTGTCACAGCAGCACTGCAGATTATAGATTGTCACAGCAGCACTGCAAAGTATATAGACTGTCACAGCAGCACTGCAGTTTATATAGGATTGTCACAGCAGCACTGCAGATTATATAGACTGTCACAGCAGCACTGCAGATTATATAGACTGTCACATTATTTTTCTATAGCCACATGGAGTCTGACCCTGCAAGATTAAAAAAGTAGAAGAAAAACCTGTTGTGCCAACATCAGCATTAATGTGCATACATCCTGTAGAATGTAAGCTCTCACGAGCAGGGCCCTCAACCCTTATCTACTTTCCCTTCTCTTAAATTAATAATCTTCGACTGCACCAAATCCTGCGGTTTTCTGCCACCGACACTTATGTCAGTGTCATCTGCTGATGTAGCCATGTTTGTAAACCTTGTACTTGTCCTGTATTGTCTTCAGATGTAAGTCCATGTTTTCCTGTTTTGATTATTTGTTTGTGTACTCTGTAATTGGGCGCTGTGAATCTCCTGTGGCGCCATATCAATAAAGGATAATAATAATAATTCATGTGCCGAGTAAAACGTGTGGGTAACAACTGATATTGTCCGATCTGGCATCACAGTATTAAATTAATATACTCTAGTCTTCGATCAAATATACTATAGCAGTGATGGGGAACCTTCAGCCCTCCAGCCGTTGTTTAACTATACATCCCAGCATGCTCTGCAACAGTTTTAGCATGGCCAAATAGCAAAACTGTAGCAGGGCATGCTGGGATGTGTAGTTCAAAAACAGCTGGAGTGCCAAAGGTTCCCCATCACTGTACTATAGTCTATTCATGGGGCTAACCATAGTTTAAGAAATATCCCCGAAAAGAGTGGGTTGCACTCCCCGCAAATCCACTGATAAGAGAAGTGTGCTGTCTTATGGGAAGTACTGTTTTCCTTCTGGGACATATCTCCTATATAATAAGCCCAGATCTGTGACTCTGTGCCTGTGTGGATAACGCTGGGCGGGGCTAGGAGCTCTCATTGGGTTAGCAGCAGGTCTGTCACACCCAGTCCACAGCTGATTGGGCGAGAAACGCCCTCCCACACAGGTTACATCCAATGGGAGGCTCTGCCCTTTAGCTGCTGTGTGTTCCCAGAGCAGGATTAACAATGGGGATGATGGAGCTGCAGCTCCAGCCCCACACCCCAAAATAGGCCCCCTGCATCTGCAGCAACATACCCTCCAACAATTTACACATAAAAATCGGTACAAATTCGAAAAGGGGGCATGGCCATAGGTACAGCAGCGTGGCCACGCCCCTTTTCCTATACTTTCAATGGAAGTTTGGAGAGTCAAAAATCGGTACAGACCATAAAAACGGCACTGTACCTGCCAAAAAGGTACAGCTGGAGGGTATGCCACTGCATCTGCAGCAAGTCTCTGTACTGTAGATGGGGGGGGGGGGGGGGGGGGGCGGGGGGAATCCTTTTACTGCAGCGTCCTATGTCCTGCTGCCAGTCCGCCTGCCCCCTCCGGCATCAACAATCCCCACTCCCTAGCCACGCCACAGGTGGATCAAAAGCTGCGGCCACTGGCATTGATGTGTATGAAAGCAGCGCAGCGGAAGCATACATGCCTACATTGTGGCTGCTCCCTCCGGAGACTTGCCCACTTCCCGGGGGCCAGGAGTGCCACACGATTTACGGGAGCCTCCTGGACTTTCCGGGAGAGTAGGCAAGTATGAGCGGAAGGCTTTCAAAGCCCTTCCTGCGCCGCATACTCCTTGAGCCCCGGAGCCTCCTCTGCGCGTGATGTCACAGAAGTGCCTCCCCGCCACAGCTGCGCCCAGATCCCCAGAGGCCCTGACTCCGCAACACAGCACCTGGGCTGCCAGCCTGGAAGCCCCGAGATGGCTAATGTAACGGATAGAGTGGGTGATATCGCGGAGGGTAATATCTGGACGCTGAATCAATGTAAAAGGTGACAGTGCTGTGCAGTGCAGTGGGTGTGCAGTGTCACTGACACTGCACAGCACTCTCATCTTTTACATTGATTCAGCGAGTTAGTCAGTTCTGCCAGACAGTCACTATTGTTAGCGCCGGTGTCCCAACGCGCCGCATTACAGGGAAGTAGACGCACTAAATAAACTACAGCTCCCAGCAGCACTTAGCGCTGAAGCATTCTGGTGCTAGGGCTGCTGGGAGCTGTAGTTTATTGGGTGCATCTTCTTCCTTGTAATGCGGTGCGTTGGGACACCGGCACTAACAATAGTGACTGGCTGCTGTGCGAGTCTCCGGGAGAGCCACTGCCAAAGGGAGGACAACAGCTTAGCTGCTTCCAGGAGGAGAAGCATTACCCGCCCCTCCCCCACTCGCAGTAACTCTGGGCCCAATCGCAGCACCCCCACACCCCCCTCCACCACCAGCAGTGGCTCCGGACCCCGTCCCCCACCTGCAGCACCCCCGCAACCGCTCCTCCCCCACCCGCGGTGGCTCTGGACCCCCACCCACGCACCCGCCACTCCCCCAACCACAGCACCTACTAGGTGATTTATCAGGCGACGCGTGTGCTGTTCACGCCGTTGCAAGGGGCTACGACCCCTTAACCATCGCACGCCCTTTGTCCGTGCAATATTTAACCACTCACACAATTCTGATTAGAGGTGATACTCGATATAATAAAAATATTGCACGCCCCAAGGGCGTGCAAGGGTTAAGGTGGCGTAGCCCCTTTCGACTGTGTGAAGAGCGCCCGTAGGGCACGATGAATCACCTAGTACATATAATAAAACTGTAAGGGATGCGGGTGGTACTAAGGACTGTTTATGAGCTATGGAGATGGGGGGAAAAAATAATTCAGAATTTTTGTCCGTTTTTTCAGCATCACGCAAAAATTACTGGATGAATTTGGATGGTGTTTTTACTGTATAGCTTAGTGGCCTAGAAAGAAAGTGAGCTATGTATGATCTCATTGTGACATCAGGGAGAGAAGCAATAAAGAAAAAAAACAGACACCCGACTTCCAGCGCACTGAATGTTGGTGTTCCGATCAAGCTTCTTTGGAACTCGACTCCACCCAAGTTGTGCAACGGAACCCCACTCACAGTTACTGCTCTGCAGAGGAACCTAAATGAGGTAGGAGGTTCTAACCAGATGTGGCGCAGGCGAGAGTATGTTTATACCACGTTTATCCCAAACAATTTTCCTTTTCAATTCAAGATCCCTCAGTTTCCTGTAAGCATCTGCTTCGCTATGACTATCAACAAGTCGCAGGGGCAAACGCTCAGGGCTGCAGGAGTAGATCTCAGGACCAGCTGCTTCTCCCATGGGCAGCTTTACGTGGCTTGCTCATCTTTTTGTGTTAATCCCCGAAGGAAAAAACTACAAATATTGTTTACAAAGACATTTTGTAATCAATGTCTACAATATAAAAAAATATATATACATCTCAGATGGCACTACTGTCTTTGTAAAATTAGTTCCACTGAGCAATAACAGACATCCACGTGAGCGAAGCCGCGGGCAAACGCTAGTATATAATAAAACATAATATCCATTGTTTCAATTAAAATTGAAGGATCCCCAAAAACATAACAGCTAAAATATTACAGAATGAAAAGATTGTGCAAAGGAAAACAATGCGTGCACCGATATAAACGGTCTCACTACGGATTCATTCATATAATAATCTGTACTGAACTGATAGGTGGCAGACGCTTGTTACAGTCCAAGCACTGGAGGGTGGGGGGGATTATTAAATTCAACGTAACGGGCATGATGTGCTGTTCCACACAGTGCGCATGCCGGCATTGCAAGATTCCCTCACATCCCATATGCCACAGAGTATCCGGCCTATAGATCTACACTAAAAAGGTCTACAGTCAAAAGGTCGACATGCATTAAGTCGATGGGGTCAAAAGGTAGACTTTTTTTGTTAGGTTTTTATTTTACATTTTTACAACTTTTGCTGCATTTACTATCCATGTCACAAACTATTACTTTTAGTAACCTTGTGGCGAGCGAAGTGATCCACCGAGTCCGAAGCGTGGCGAGCCCGCGAGGGGACACATTTCATAAAATGGACTATCCATGTCACAAACGATCACCATTAGTAAAACGTTAATAAATCTGCCCATAAGATGCAGGGTTCGGATACAGAAAATAGACATTAAAAATATAGACAGTCATTATGTCGACAGCCAAAAGGTGAAAGGGGATGCAATTAAAAAAATTGGGGTAAAAAAAAAAAATACAGATCGCCGCCCCAAAAAATTTGTGTTGACCTAATGACTGTTGACCTTTTGACCCCGTCGACCTAATGACTATCTTTTTACTGTGGGAAACTGGCAATGTTGGCACTACCAGGTATACCCGATATGTATACAGCTTGGTATCGTGGCGATGATCTGCAGCACATCTCGCTAAATTTAATTCTTCCCATAGATTGATATAAACACAAGTTGTAACTAGTGTCAGCAATCATATAGCGATTACCTATATAGGTAATCGCATTAAATGCACGTCTGGTTTATCCCACATACTACAGTCTATTAACAAATGCTCGGGCGCAAACTGGGTCACTGTTCTAAAGCTGCTGCTAAAAACCCAGGATTAGTCAGTCCTGCAGAACAAAGGAACAGTAAAACAATAGAAAAATAGCAGCGCTAAGGTGTGATCACCAATAAACAATAAGATAGATTGGATGAAAGGGAATTTACAACATTTATTAAAATACTCTGATAAAACACTAGTAAAATCAGCACATTCACCGACAGAGCTTTTCGATCAGTTATGTCCGTTCCTTTTGATATTAACTGGACAACAATTGGTGTGGAAATTGATGTTTTTAGGAGCTGATGGCACAGTCACAATAATTACATCACCGCTTTTGCACCGCTGGAGGAAAAGGTCCCTTTGGAAAGTCCTTCAATTAGGGGTTGGTACCGTGGTCCTAAGTCCTCACCTGAATACGCTCCGTATTCAGGTGAGGACCTTTCTTGCGGACTAGGTCACAAGTTAACCTGAGGTTGAGTCCATTCACCATAGTAATTGTTGTAAGAGTCCAGTCTGGTCTGGGCACTGATAATGCAGCACGTAGTCGGTGATCGAGATGACATTTAACGCGTTTCGTTGCAGGCCCTGCAGCTTTTTCAAAGGCTCCAGCGGTGCAAAAGCGGTGATGTAATTATTGGGACTGTGCCATCAGCTCCTAAAAACATCAATTTCCACACCAATTGTTGTCCAGCTAATATCAAAAGGAACGGACATAACTGATCGAAAAGCTCTGTCGGTGAATGTGCTGATTTTACTAGTGTTTTATCAGAGTATTTTAATAAATGTTGTAAATTCCCTTTCATCCAATCCATCTTATTGTTTATTGGTGATCACACATTAGCGCTGCTATTTTTCTATTGTTTTAATACTACAGTCTATTACACTGACTGACGGCGGAGTAAGAGGAAGTCTCGGTATACAGCGATACGGACAATTGTTATTTATATAATAGAGGATAAAACTCTACTTCGTGGACACAAAGCAGGACCACGATCTCAGGGCCCCTTCAGAAATGCATAACATGAACCCTGAGCCAATGATAAAGTGTACTTATATTATATTAGGGCCGACTGATGTAATCATAGATCCTGTAACTACAGTGGGGTTTGAAAGTTTGGGCACCCCAGGCAAAAATTCATTTTAATGTGCAAAACGAAGCCAAGGAAAGATGGAAAAATTGCCAAAAGGCATCAAATGACAGATTAGACATTCTTATAACATGTCAAAAAAAGTTTGATTTTATTTCCATCATTTACACTTTCAAAAGAACAGAAAACAAAAAAATAAGAATTTACTTACCGATAATTCTATTTCTCATAGTCCGTAGTGGATGCTGGGGACTCCGTCAGGACCATGGGGAATAGCGGCTCCGCAGGAGACAGGGCACAAAAAGTAAGCTTTTAGGATCACATGGTGTGTACTGGCTCCTCCCCCTATGACCCTCCTCCAAGCCTCAGTTAGGTACTGTGCCCGGACGAGCGTACACAATAAGGAAGGATCTTGAATCCCGGGTAAGACTCATACCAGCCACACCAATCACACCGTACAACTTGTGATTTGAACCCAGTTAACAGTATGATAACAACGAAGAAGCCTCTGAAAAGATGGCTCACAACAATAATAACCCGATTTTTGTAACAATAACTATGTACAAGTATTGCAGACAATCCGCACTTGGGATGGGCGCCCAGCATCCACTACGGACTATGAGAAATAGAATTATCGGTAAGTAAATTCTTATTTTCTCTAACGTCCTAGTGGATGCTGGGGACTCCGTCAGGACCATGGGGATTATACCAAAGCTCCCAAACGGGCGGGAGAGTGCGAATGACTCTGCAGCACCGAATGAGAGAACTCCAGGTCCTCCTTAGCCAGAGTATCAAATTTGTAAAATTTTACAAACGTGTTCTCCCCTGACCACGTAGCTGCTCGGCAAAGTTGTAATGCCGAGACCCCTCGGGCAGCCGCCCAAGATGAGCCCACCTTCCTTGTGGAGTGGGCATTTACAGATTTAGGCTGTGGCAGGCCTGCCACAGAATGTGCAAGTTGGATTGTGCTACAGATCCAACGAGCAATCGTCTGCTTAGACGCAGGAGCACCCCTCTTGTTGGGTGCATACAGGATAAACAGCGAGTCAGATTTTCTGACTCCAGCCGTCCTTGAAATATATATTTTCAATGCTCTGACAACGTCCAGCAACTTGGAGTCCTCCAAGTCGCTAGTAGCCGCAGGCACCACAATAGGCTGGTTCAAGTGAAAAGCCGAAACCACCTTAGGCAGAAACTGAGGATGCGTCCGCAGTTCTGCCCTGTCCGAATGGAAAATCAGATATGGGCTTTTGTACGATAAAGCCGCCAACTCTGATACTCTCCTGGCTGAAGCCAGGGCCAGTAGCATGGTTACTTTCCATGTAAGATACTTCAAATCTACCGATTTGAGCGGCTCAAACCAATGGGATTTGAGAAAATCCAAAACTACGTTGAGATCCCACGGTGCCACTGGAGGCACAATCGGGGGCTGTATATGTAGTACACCTTTGACAAAGGTTTGTACTTCAGGCACTGAAGCCAATTTTTTCTGGAAGAAAATCGATAAGGCCGAAATTTGAACCTTAATAGACCCCAATTTGAGGCCCATAGACAATCCTGCCTGCAGGAAATGTAGGAATCGACCCAATTGAAATTCCTCCGTTGGGGCCTTCTTGGCCTCACACCACGCAACATATTTTCTCCAAATGCGGTGATAATGTTGTGCGGTCACTTCCTTCCTGGCTTTAATCAAGGTAGGAATAACTTCCTCTGGAATGCCCTTTTCTTTTAGAATCCGGCGTTCAACCGCCATGCCGTCAAACGCAGTCGCGGTAAGTCTTGGAACATACAAGGTCCCTGCTGAAGCAGATCCCTTCTTAACGGTAGAGGCCACGGCTCTTCCGTGAGCATCTCTTGAAGTTCCGGGTACCAAGTCCTTCTCGGCCAATCCGGAGCCACGAGTATTGTTCTTACTCCCCGTAGCCGTATAATTCTCAGTACCTTTGGTATGAGAGGCAGAGGAGGAAACACATACACGGACTGGTACACCCACGGTGTTACCAGAGCGTCCACAGCTATTGCCTGAGGGTCTCTTGACCTGGCGCAATATCTGTCCAGTTTCTTGTTGAGGCGGGACGCCATCATGTCCACCTTTGGTTTTTCCCAACGGTTCACAATCATGTGGAAGACTTCTAGATGAAGTCCCCACTCTCCCGGGTGGAGGTCGTGTCTGCTGAGGAAGTCTGCTTCCCAGTTGTCCACTCCCGGAATGAACACTGCTGACAGTGCTATGACATGATTTTCCGCCCAGCGAAGAATCCTTGCAGCTTCTGTCATTGCTCTTCTGCTTCTCGTGCCGCCCTGTCTGTTTACGTGGGCGACTGCCGTGATGTTGTCCGACTGGATCAACACCGGCTGACCCTGAAGCAGCGGTTTTGCCAGGCTTAGAGCATTGTAAATCGCTCTTAGCTCCAGTATATTTATGTGAAGAGACGTCTCCAGGTTCGACCACACGCCCTGGAAGTTTCTTCCCTGTGTGACTGCTCCCCAGCCTCGTAGGCTGGCATCCGTAGTCACCAGGACCCAGTCCTGTATGCCGAATCTGCGGCCCTCTAACAGATGGGCACTCTGCAACCACCACAGAAGAGACACCCTTGTTCTTGGTGACAGTGTTATCCGCTGATGCATGTGCAGATGCGATCCGGACCATTTGTCCAGCAGATCCCACTGAAATATTCGTGCGTGGAATCTGCCGAATGAAATTGCTTCGTAAGAAGCCACCATCTTTCCCAGGACTCTTGTGCATTGATGTACTGACACATTTCCTGGTTTTAGGAGGTTCCTGACAAGTTCGTATAACTCCCTTGCTTTCTCCTCCGGGAGAAACACCTTTTTCTGAACAGTGTCCAGAATCATTCCCAGGAACAGCAGACGTGTCGTCGGGGTCAATTGAGATTTTGGAAGATTCAGAATCCACCCGTGTTGTTGAAGCACTACTTGGGTTAGTGCTACTCCGACTTCCAGCTGTTCCCTGGACCTTGCCCTTATCAGGAGATCGTCCAAGTAAGGGATAATTAATACGCCTTTTCTTCGTAGAAGAACCATCATTTCGGCCATTACCTTGGTAAAGACCCGAGGTGCCGTGGACAAACCAAACGGCAGCGTTTGAAACTGATAATGACAGTTTTGTATCACGAACCTGAGATACCCTTGGTGTGAAGGGTAAATTGGGACATGCAGATAAGCATCTTTTATGTCCAGGGACACCATGAAGTCCCCTTCTTCCAGATTCGCTATCACTGCTCTGAGTGACTCCATCTTGAACTTGAATTTCTGTATGTACAGGTTCAAGGATTTCAGATTTAGAATAGGTCTTACCGAACCGTCCAGCTTCGGTACCACAAATAGTGTGGAATAATACCCCTTTCCCTGTTGTAGGAGGGGTACCTTGACTATCACCTGCTGAGAATACAGCTTGTGAATGGCTTCCAATACCGTCGCCCTTTCTGAGGGAGACGTTGGTAAAGCAGACTTTAGGAACCGGCGAGGGGGAGACTTTTCGAATTCCAACTTGTAACCCTGAGATACTACCTGCAGGATCCAAGGGTCCACCTGTGAGCGCGCCCACTGTGTGCTGAAAATCTTTAGTCGACCCCCCACCGCCCCTGAGTCCGCTTGCACAGCCCCAGCGTCATGCTGAGGGCTTTGTAGAAGCCGGGGAGGGCTTCTGTTCGTGGGAAGTAGTTGCTTGCTGCACCCTCTTACCCCTTCCTTTGCCTCTGGGCAAATATGACTGTCCTTTTGCCCGCTTGTTCTTATAGGAACGAAAGGACTGCGGCTGAAAAGACGGTGTCTTTTTCTGTTGGGAGGTGACCTGAGGTAAAAAAGTGGATTTTCCGGCTGTTGCCGTGGCCACCAGATCCGATAGACCGACCCCAAATAATTCCTCTCCTTTATACGGCAATACTTCCATATGCCGTTTGGAATCCGCATCACCTGACCACTGTCGCGTCCATAAACTTCTTCTGGCAGATATGGACATCGCACTTACTCTCGATGCCAGAGTGCAAATATCCCTCTGAGCATCTCGCATATAAAGAAAAGCATCCTTTAATTGCTCTATAGTCAATAAAATACTGTCCCTATCCAGGGTATCAATATTTTCAGTCAGGGAATCCGACCACACCACCCCAGCACTGCACATCCAGGCTGAGGCTATTGCTGGTCGCAGTATAACACCAGTATGTGTGTATATACTCTTCAGGGTAGTTTCCAGCCTCCTATCAGCTGGATCCTTGAGGGCGGCCGTATCAGGAGACGGTAACGCCACTTGTTTTGATAAGCGTGTGAGCGCCTTATCCACCCTAGGGGGTGTTTCCCAGCGCGCCCTAACCTCTGGTGGGAAAGGGTATAATGCCAATAACTTCTTTGAAATTAGCAGTTTTCTATCGGGGTTAACCCACGCTTCATCACACACGTCATTCAATTCCTCTGATTCTGGAAAAGCTACAGGTAGTTTTTTCACACCCCACATAATACCCCCCTTTGAGGTACCTGCAGTATCAGAGATATGCAAAGCCTCCTTCATTGCCGTGATCATATAACGTGTGGCCCTATTGGAAAATACGTTTCTTTCTTCACCGTCGACACTAGATTCATCTGTGTCGGTACCTGTGTCGACTGACTGAGGTAAGGGACGTTTTACAGCCCCTGACGGTGCCTGAGACGCCTGGACAGGTACTAACTGGTTTTCCGGCCGTCTCATGTCGTCAACTGACTTTTGCAGCGTGCTAACATTATCACGTAATTCCATAATTAAAGCCATCCATTCCGGTGTCGACTCCCTAGGGGGTGACATCACCATTACCGGCAATTGCTCCGCCTCCACACCAACATCGTCCTCATACATGTCGACACACACGTACCGACACACAGCAGACACACAGGGAATGCTCTTATCGAAGACAGGACCCCACTAGCCCTTTGGGGAGACAGAGGGAGAGTTTGCCAGCACACACCAAAGCGCTATAAAAATGTATATAAACAACCCTAAAAAGGTGTTGTTTCTGTTATATGCGCTTAATATATAAAAATATTGCCAAAATATGCCCCCCTTCTGTTTTACCCTGTTTCTGTAGTGCAGTGCAGGGGAGAGTCCTGGGAGCCTTCCTCACAGCGGAGCTGAGCAGGAAAATGGCGCTGTGTGCTGAGGAGAATAGGCCCCGCCCCTAAAACGGCGGGCTCTTCTCCCGGAGTTTGCGATATATGGCAGGGGTTAAATACATCCATATAGCCTCAAGGGCTATATGTGATGTATTTTAGCCATAGAAAAAGGTATTATACATTGCTGCCCAGGGCGCCCCCCCCAGCGCCCTGCACCCTCAGTGACCGCTGGTGTGAAGTGTGCCGACAACAATGGCGCACAGCTGCAGTGCTGTGCGCTACCTTATGAAGACTGAAAGTCTTCTGCCGCCTGTTTCCGGACCTCTGGACCTCTTCAACTTCGGCATCTGCAAGGGGGGTCGGCGGCACGGCTCCGGGACCGGACTCCATGGCTGGGCCTGTGTTCGATCCCTCTGGAGCTAATGGTGTCCAGTAGCCTAAGAAGCAAATCCATCCTGCACGCAGGTGAGTTCACTTCTCTCCCCTAAGTCCCTCGTAGCAGTGAGCCTGTTGCCAGCAGGACTCACTGAAAATAAGAAACCTAAAAAACTTTTTCTAAGCAGCTCTTTATGAGAGCCACCTAGATTGCACCCTGCTCGGACGGGCACAAAAACCTAACTGAGGCTTGGAGGAGGGTCATAGGGGGAGGAGCCAGTACACACCATGTGATCCTAAAAGCTTACTTTTTGTGCCCTGTCTCCTGCGGAGCCGCTATTCCCCATGGTCCTGACGGAGTCCCCAGCATCCACTAGGACGTTAGAGAAATGGCATCTGCAAAAGTTTGGGCACCCTGCAGAGTTAATACCTTGTACTGCCCCCTTTGGACAGCTGAGACCTGGCAGTGTCATGGATTGTTCTCAATCATCGTCTGGAAAGACCAGGTGATGTCAATCTCAAAGGTTTTAAAAGGCCAGACTCATCTGACCTTGCTCCAACAATCAGCACCATGGGTTCCTCTAAGCAGTTGTGTAGAACACTGAAACTGAGAATAGTTGACGCTCACAAAGCAGGAGAAGGCTATAAGAAGATAGCAAAGCGTTATCAGATGCCCATATCCTCTGTTCGGAATGTAATTAAGAAATGGCAGTCATCAGGAACAGTGGAAGTTAAAGTAGATCTGGAAGACCAAGAAAAATATCAGACAGAACAGCTCGCAGGATTGTGAGAAAAGCAAGTCAAAATCCACGTTTGACTGCACGGTCCCTCCAGGAAGATCTGGCAGACACTGGAGTTGTGGTACACTATTCCACTATAAAGAGATACTTGTACAAATATGGTCTTCATGGAAGAGTCATCAGAAGAAAACCTCTTCTACATCCTCACCACAAAAATCAGCATTTGACATTTGCAAATGAACATATAGACAAGCCTGATGTATTTTGGAATAAAGTTCTGTGGACCGATGAGGTTAAAATAGAACTTTTTGGCCGGAATGAGTAAAGGTACGTTTGGAGAAGGGCACAGAATTTAATGAAAAGAACCTCTGTCCAACTGTTAAGCATGGGGGTGGATCAATCATGCTTTGGGGTTGTATTGCAGCCAGTGGCACAGGGAACATTTCACGAGTAGAAGGAAAAATGGATTCAATAAGATTCCAGCAAATTTTGGACGCTAACTTGATGCCATCTGTGAAAAAGCTGAAGTTAAAGAGAGGCTGGCTTCTACAAATGGATAATGATCCTAAACACACCTCAAAATCCACGGTGGATTACATCAAGAGGCGTAAACTGAAGGTTTTGCCATGGCCTTCACAATCTCCTGACCTCAACATAATTGAAAATCTATGGATAGACCTTAAAAGAGCAGTGCGTCACAGACAGCCCAGGAATCTCAAAGAACTGGAAGACTTTTGTAAGGAAGAATGGGCGAAGATACCTCAAACAAGAATTGAAAGACTCTTGGCTGGCCACAAAAAGCGTTTACAAGCTGTGATACTTGCCAAAGGGGGCAGTACAAGGTATTAACTCTGCAGGGTGCCCAAACTTTTGCAGACGCCATTTTTTGTTTTCTGTTCTTTTGAAAGTGTAAATGATGGAAATAAAATCACACTTTTTTTGACATGTTATAAGAATGTCTAATCTGTAATTTGATGCCTTTTGGGGATTTTTCCATCTTTCCTTGGTTTCTTTTTGCACATTAAAATGAATTTTTGCCTGGGGTGCCCAAACTTTCAATCCCCACTGTATAGTGATGTGCAAACTCCCTACTGTAATAATCTTTTGCAACAAATAAGTTTCGGTGCAGAGTATAACACTAATTTGATGTGCTAGGTTTGTAATGCACAAAAGGATGGCAGGGTTTCACGGTCTGATTCCCATCTTGGCCCTAACTGTGTAGTTTGTATGTCCTTCCTGTGCTTGCGTGGGTTTTCTCAAGGTGCTCTGGTTTCCTCCCACAAGCAAATCCAAAAATACATTGGTAGTTAATTGGCTCCCAACAAAAATTAACCCGCGTGTGTGTTAGAGATGAGCGCCTGAAATTTTTCGGGTTTTGTGTTTTGGTTTTGGGTTCGGTTCCGCGGCCGTGTTTTGGGTTCGAACGCGTTTTGGCAAAACCTCACCGAATTTTTTTTGTCGGATTCGGGTGTGTTTTGGATTCGGGTGTTTTTTTCCAAAAACACTAAAAAACAGCTTAAATCATAGAATTTGGGGGTCATTTTGATCCCAAAGTATTATTAACCTCAAAAACCATAATTTACACTCATTTTCAGTCTATTCTGAATACCTCACACCTCACAATATTATTTTTAGTCCTAAAATTTGCACCGAGGTCGCTGTGTGAGTAAGATAAGCGACCCTAGTGGCCGACACAAACACCGGGCCCATCTAGGAGTGGCACTGCAGTGTCACGCAGGATGTCCCTTCCAAAAAACCCTCCCCAAACAGCACATGACGCAAAGAAAAAAAGAGGCGCAATGAGGTAGCTGTGTGAGTAAGATTAGCGACCCTAGTGGCCGACACAAACACCGGGCCCATCTAGGAGTGGCACTGCAGTGTCACGCAGGATGTCCCTTCCAAAAAACCCTCCCCAAACAGCACATGACGCAAAGAAAAAAAGAGGCGCAATGAGGTAGCTGACTGTGTGAGTAAGATTAGCGACCCTAGTGGCCGACACAAACACCGGGCCCATTTAGGAGTGGCACTGCAGTGTCACGCAGGATGTCCCTTCCAAAAAACCCTCCCCAATCAGCACATGATGCAAAGAAAAAGAAAAGAAAAAAGAGGTGCAAGATGGAATTGTCCTTGGGCCCTCCCACCCACCCTTATGTTGTATAAACAAAACAGGACATGCACACTTTAACCAACCCATCATTTCAGTGACAGGGTCTGCCACACGACTGTGACTGATATGACGGGTTGGTTTGGACCCCCCCCAAAAAAGAAGCAATTAATCTCTCCTTGCACAAACTGGCTCTACAGAGGCAAGATGTCCACCTCATCTTCACCCTCCGATATATCACCGTGTACATCCCCCTCCTCACAGATTATCAATTCGTCCCCACTGGAATCCACCATCTCAGCTCCCTGTGTACTTTGTGGAGGCAATTGCTGCTGGTCAATGTCTCCGCGGAGGAATTGATTATAATTCATTTTAATGAACATCATCTTCTCCACATTTTCTGGATGTAACCTCGTACGCCGATTGCTGACAAGGTGAGCGGCGGCACTAAACACTCTTTCGGAGTACACACTTGTGGGAGGGCAACTTAGGTAGAATAAAGCCAGTTTGTGCAAGGGCCTCCAAATTGCCTCTTTTTCCTGCCAGTATAAGTACGGACTGTGTGACGTGCCTACTTGGATGCGGTCACTCATATAATCCTCCACCATTCTATCAATGTTGAGAGAATCATATGCAGTGACAGTAGACGACATGTCCGTAATCGTTGTCAGGTCCTTCAGTCCGGACCAGATGTCAGCATCAGCAGTCGCTCCAGACTGCCCTGCATCACCGCCAGCGGGTGGGCTCGGAATTCTGAGCCTTTTCCTCGCACCCCCAGTTGCGGGAGAATGTGAAGGAGGAGATGTTGACAGGTCGCGTTCCGCTTGACTTGACAATTTTGTCACCAGCAGGTCTTTCAACCCCAGCAGACCTGTGTCTGCCGGAAAGAGAGATCCAAGGTAGGCTTTAAATCTAGGATCGAGCACGGTGGCCAAAATGTAGTGCTCTGATTTCAACAGATTGACCACCCGTGAATCCTTGTTAAGCGAATTAAGGGCTGCATCCACAAGTCCCACATGCCTAGCGGAATCGCTCCCTTTTAGCTCCTCCTTCAATGCCTCCAGCTTCTTCTGCAAAAGCCTGATGAGGGGAATGACCTGACTCAGGCTGGCAGTGTCTGAACTGACTTCACGTGTGGCAAGTTCAAAGGGCATCAGAACCTTGCACAACGTTGAAATCATTCTCCACTGCACTTGAGACAGGTGCATTCCACCTACTACAGTATATCGTGCTCAATTGTATAGGCTTGAATGGCCTTTTGCTGCTCCTCCAACCTCTGAAGCATATAGAGGGTTGAATTCCACCTCGTTACCACTTCTTGCTTCAGATGATGGCAGGGCAGGTTCAGTAGTTTTTGGTGGTGCTCCAGTCTTCTGTACGTGGTGCCTGTACGCCGAAAGTGTCCCGCAATTTTTCTGGCCACCGACAGCATCTCTTGCACGCCCCTGTCGTTTTTTAAAAAATTCTGCACCACCAAATTCAAGGTATGTGCAAAACATGGGACGTGCTGGAATTTGCCCATATTTAATGCACACACAATATTGCTGGCGTTGTCCGATGCCACAAATCCACAGGAGAGTCCAATTGGGGTAAGCCATTCCGCGATGATCTTCCTCAGTTGCCGTAAGAGGTTTTCAGCTGTGTGCGTATTCTGGAAAGCGGTGATACAAAGCGTAGCCTGCCTAGGAAAGAGTTGGCGTTTGCGAGATGCTGCTACTGGTGCCGCCGCTGCTGTTCTTGCGGCGGGAGTCCATACATCTACCCAGTGGGCTGTCACAGTCATATAGTCCTGACCCTGCCCTGCTCCACTTGTCCACATGTCCGTGGTTAAGTGGACATTGGGTACAACTGCATTTTTTAGGACACTGGTGAGTCTTTTTCTGACGTCCGTGTACATTCTCGGTATCGCCTGCCTAGAGAAGTGGAACCTAGATGGTATTTGGTAACGGGGGCACACTGCCTCAATAAATTGTCTAGTTCCCTGTGAACTAACGGCGGATACCGGACGCACGTCTAACACCAACATAGTTGTCAAGGACTCAGTTATCCGCTTTGCAGTAGGATGACTGCTGTGATATTTCATCTTCCTCGCAAAGGACTGTTGAACAGTCAATTGCTTACTGGAAGTAGTACAAGTGGGCTTACGACTTCCCCTCTGGGATGACCATCGACTCCCAGCGGCAACAACAGCAGCGCCAGCAGCAGTAGGCGTTACACGCAAGGATGCATCGGAGGAATCCCAGGCAGGAGAGGACTCGTCAGAATTGCCAGTGACATGGCCTGCAGGACTATTGGCATTCCTGGGGAAGGAGGAAATTGACACTGAGGGAGTTGGTGGGGTGGTTTGCGTGAGCTTGGTTACAAGAGGAAGGGATTTACTGGTCAGTGGACTGCTTCCGCTGTCACCCAAAGTTTTTGAACTTGTCACTGACTTATTATGAATGCGCTGCAGGTGACGTATAAGGGAGGATGTTCCGAGGTGGTTAACGTCCTTACCCCTACTTATTACAGCTTGACAAAGGGAACACACGGCTTGACACCTGTTGTCCGCATTTCTGGTGAAATACCTCCACACCGAAGAGCTGATTTTTTTGGTATTTTCACCTGGCATGTCAACGGCCATATTCCTCCCACGGACAACAGGTGTCTCCCCGGGTGCCTGACTTAAACAAACCACCTCACCATCAGAATCCTCCTGGTCAATTTCCTCCCCAGCGCCAGCAACACCCATATCCTCCTCATCCTGGTGTACTTCAACACTGACATCTTCAATCTGACTATCAGGAACTGGACTGCGGGTGCTCCTTCCAGCACTTGCAGGGGGCGTGCAAATGGTGGAAGGCGCATGCTCTTCACGTCCAGTGTTGGGAAGGTCAGGCATCGCAACCGACACAATTGGACTCTCCTTGTGGATTTGGGATTTCAAAGAACGCACAGTTCTTTGCGGTGCTTTTGCCAGCTTGAGTCTTTTCAGTTTTCTAGCGAGAGGCTGAGTGCTTCCATCCTCATGTGAAGCTGAACCACTAGCCATGAACATAGGCCAGGGCCTCAGCCGTTCCTTGCCACTCCGTGTGGTAAATGGCATATTGGCAAGTTTACGCTTCTCCTCCGACAATTTTATTTTAGGTTTTGGAGTCCTTTTTTTACTGATATTTGGTGTTTTGGTTTTGACATGCTCTGTACTATGCCATTGGGCATCGGCCTTGGCAGACGACGTTGCTGGCATTTCATCGTCTCGGCCATGACTAGTGGCAGCAGCTTCAGCACGAGGTGGAAGTGGATCTTGATCTTTCCCTAATTTTGGAACCTCAACATTTTTGTTCTCCGTATTTTAATAGGCACAACTAAAAGGCACCTCAGGTAAACAATGGAGATGGATGGATTGGATACTAGTATACAATTATGGACGGGCTGCCGAGTGCCGACACAGAGGTAGCCACAGCCGTGAACTACCGCACTGTACTGTGTCTGCTGCTAATATATAGACTGGTTGATAAAGAGATAGTATACTCGTAACTAGTATGTATGTATAAAGAAAGAAAAAAAAACCACGGTTAGGTGGTATATACAATTATGGACGGGCTGCCGAGTGCCGACACAGAGGTAGCCACAGCCGTGAACTACCGCACTGTACTGTGTCTGCTGCTAATATAGACTGGTTGATAAAGAGATAGTATACTCGTAACTAGTATGTATGTATAAAGAATGAAAAAAAAACCACGGTTAGGTGGTATATACAATTATGGACGGGCTGCCGAGTGCCGACACAGAGGTAGCCACAGCCGTGAACTACCGCACTGTACTGTGTCTGCTGCTAATATATAGACTGGTTGATAAAGAGATAGTATACTCGTAACTAGTATGTATGTATAAAGAATGAAAAAAAAACCACGGTTAGGTGGTATATACAATTATGGACGGGCTGCCGAGTGCCGACACAGAGGTAGCCACAGCCGTGAACTACCGCACTGTACTGTGTCTGCTGCTAATATATAGACTGGTTGATAAAGAGATAGTATACTCGTAACTAGTATGTATGTATAAAGAAAGAAAAAAAAACCACGGTTAGGTGGTATATACAATTATGGACGGGCTGCCGAGTGCCGACACAGAGGTAGCCACAGCCGTGAACTACCGCACTGTACTGTGTCTGCTGCTAATATATAGACTGGTTGATAAAGAGATAGTATACTACTAATATTATATACTGGTGGTCAGGTCACTGGTCACTAGTCACACTGGCAGTGGCACTCCTGCAGCAAAAGTGTGCACTGTTTAATTTTAATATAATTATATGTACTCCTGGCTCCTGCTATAACCTATAACTGGCACTGCAGTAGTGCTCCCCAGTCTCCCCCACAATTATAAGCTGTGTGAGCTGAGCAGTCAGACAGATATATAATATATATAGATGATGCAGCACACTGGCCTGAGCCTGAGCAGTGCACACAGATATGGTATGTGACTGACTGAGTCACTGTGTGTATCGCTTTTTTCAGGCAGAGAACGGATATATTAAATAAACTGCACTGTGTGTCTGGTGGTCACTCACTATATAATATATTATGTACTCCTGGCTCCTGCTATAACCTATAACTGGCACTGCAGTAGTGCTCCCCAGTCTCCCCCACAATTATAAGCTGTGTGAGCTGAGCAGTCAGACAGATATATATAATATTATATATAGATAATAGATGATGCAGCACACTGGCCTGAGCCTGAGCAGTGCACACAGATATGGTATGTGACTGAGTCACTGTGTGCTGTGTATCGCTTTTTTCAGGCAGAGAACGGATTATATTATGTACTCCTGGCTCCTGCTATAACCTATAACTGGCACTGCAGTAGTGCTCCCCAGTCTCCCCCACAATTATAAGCTGTGTGAGCTGAGCAGTCAGACAGATATATAATAAGATGATGCAGCACACTGGCCTGAGCAGTGCACACAGATATGGTATGTATGTGACTGAGTCACTGTGTGCTGTGTATCGCTTTTTTCAGGCAGAGAACGGATTATAAATAAAAGTGGTGGTCACTGGTCACTATCAGCAAAACTCTGCACTGTACACTACTGAGTACTCCTAATGCTCCCCAAAATTAGTAAATCAAGTGTCTCTCTAATCTATTCTAATTCTAAACGGAGAGGACGCCAGCCACGTCCTCTCCCTATCAATCTCAATGCACGTGTGAAAATGGCGGCGACGCGCGGCTCCTTATATAGAATCCGAGTCTCGCGATAGAATCCGAGCCTCGCGAGAATCCGACAGCGTCATGATGACGTTCGGGCGCGCTCGGGTTAACCGAGCAAGGCGGGAAGATCCGAGTCGCTCGGACCCGTGAAAAAAAACATGAAGTTCTGGCGGGTTCGGATTCAGAGAAACCGAACCCGCTCATCTCTAGTGTGTGTGTGTGTGTGTGTGTGTGTGTGTGTGTGTGTGTGTGTGTGTGTGTGTGTGTGTACACATGTAGTAGGGAATATAGAGTATAAGCTCCACTGGAGCAGGGACTGATGTGAATGGCCAAATATTCTCTGAAAAGCGCTGCAGAATATGTGTGCGTTATATAAATAGCTGGAAAAAACATAATAATAATGCTGATCCACATCAGAAAACAAAATACAATTACAACTGCACCACCCGGTGGTGACAGACAGCACTGCTTGCCATACAAATTCAGATGCACAAATACTGAAGAGCTGAAGAACGGAGAGGCTTACCCATAGAACCTTAAGATTACTCTTCAACGTATTATTTATAAAGCACTTGCTGTGACGTACAATAAAACCTACTGCTACACGATTCAAATACAATCTGCAAAACCCTAGGGAAAAATAAGAACATGCAGCACAATGACTGGACCCTAGTTCTGCTTGTTGTTGGAACAATGTGTAATTATGCTTTTTCTTGGTTCACGGCTCATATATATATATATATTGTATTTTTATTGTGAAATTATTTATTTGAGAATTCACAACCCAAAATGCTCTAAAGACATAAAACATCTCACTCTTTTCCAAACGCAATAAAAAATAATAAAATGACCATATGTAAGCCAAGTGCTCCTCTAGAGCTGCAAGTCACTGACTCTTTGTACATCTGGGCATTTAGCCATAACCTATTATTTACAGTCCAAACCTGCGTCCCTCCAGCTGTTGTGGAACTACACATCCCAGCATGCCCTGCCTCAGTTTTAGCATGCCTTAATAGCAAAACTGTGGCAGGGCACCCTGGGATGTGTAGATCCACAGTAGATGGAAGGTCACATGCAGACATTGCAGGATATGTACTACGCCTTGGGAGAGATAAATTACCAACCAATCAGCTCCTACTTGTAATTTTTCAATCAGCCGGTAGCATGGCAGTTAGGAGCTGATTGGTTGGCACTTTCTCTCTCTCTCTCCCAGGTTTAGTACATCTGCCCCATCCCAATGTGACATTGCGGCATACTCTGGGTGACTCTCCTGCTGGAGAATAAACAGCCAGCTAAGCTCTCATTGGATTGCCGACTGCAGGTCTCCTCATATAGTTGCATATAACCTTGCTCTGTTTTTTGAGAACTTTCACATTATAGAATAATAACGGAACCAGCAAACTGCCATGGCTAATGGTTGGAGGAAGTTCTTCTTGGTATGAACAGCAGCCAAACATAGCCCCCAGCGGTGGAGTAAAAAATGTAATTCACGGTATCACTGGAACTTATAGAAATGTTCGTAGCTGTGTCATCGCTCCAGGGGACATTCTTCAAAATCATCTTCCATCCTTCTCTTGATTAGCGTTTTTAATAAACTTTAAATGTTCTCTGATGCTCATGATGAAGCACTTCTATGAACATGCATTAACCAGCTGCGGGACCTCTTCCAGACAGGCGGATTTGTTTTCAAATCAATTGAAACACTTTAATTGTACACAGATGGAGCCCAACAAATGATACGAGCGTTAAAGACAACTGATTGCACCGGGTCTTATTTTAGCAAAACAAATTAAAAATTGTCTTTATTTATAATTAAGAAAAATGCAGAAGGGGAAAATATTTATAGCCACTGTATATCTAACCGAAGAATGAACAAATCACTTTGCATGTAATAAAAGTTATGGATTTTCTCATATTTAACAATACTTTTCTTCTTCTTCTACAGTACATATATATTTTGTTTGGAATCTTCTCAAAGATCCGAGAAAATAAAGTGAGGAAAGCACGGGCCATGTCTTGCCCGCATAATAAGAACACTGGTATTACTAGAGTTAAAAGCACTTTGCATTAAAGCTGGTGATTACTGGTGACCCTTTCAGGTTGTCTGACACCCCCTGTCACCAAATCTGACAGTGTTCAGCACTCGGATCTGCAATGAGCATACGGATTTTCACTATAAATGCTCCGTGTAACGGGAGAGAAAGGCCAGGACCAGCTAATGTGATGCATGCGGCAGACATTACCAGCCCCTATAAATGTACAGCAGTAGGGTGACACAGCGCCAAGTGTTTATCTCTAGCGTCATACATACAACAACCACTCATCACGACAGACGCATATACTGGGCCAGAACACAGGCGTCTCCATTACTAGAATGATTCACAGTCAGAGTAGTCAAGGGGGGCAGAGAAAACAGATTCTACAGCACCTGAAGGATGTCACACAAATATAAGTATAAACTTGGTTTAAATAACGGCACGTCTCATTTTGCTGTTGCCTCTACTGTACATATGAAAGATAATGAAGGCAGAAGTTCTGCTTCAAAGAGATTTAACAGGAGGTAATAGATCAGTGAAGTGGATAAGGACGGCATGTGGAAGGGGGATGCCGGGAAGTACAGAGCCCCACAATGCTGTCTCCCTCCATATGAAACATCTAGCCGTCGCCGGTAAGCAGAATATTCTTATACACTGATCCGATATACGTTGGTCCCAGTCCGGCCCGCTTCAGCCGTGATAATACACAAAGGGGAGAAAAACAGCCCCTTGCCATAAATCTGTAATATGCGCTGTGACTACTGGAGCAGAGTAGTTATATTACAGTACTATAGGTAACGATCAGACCATACCTGAGCAGTGAGAACACGCCGTAGGAGTTCCGCACAGCATTCTGCTCTACCTGCAGGTGGCTGTTTCTACACGACTCTGTATTACTCTGAGGGGAACACATAAAGAGACATATTAGCAGCGATAAACTACAAACACACAATGTATTCGGGATGCAGTCAGTTTACCTCCAATCAAAATCCCGACGTTCAAAATCCCGACAAGGACAAAATACAGACATTTAAAATACTGACAAGGTCAAAATACCGACATGTAAAAATGCCGACAGGTCAAAATACCGACATGTAAAATGCCGACAGGTCAAAATACCGACATGAGTTTTTCATTGAAATCGACTTGTTCATACTTTACCATCCCAGTGGACCTGGAGGGGATATATAATAGTGTGACGAGCGCAGCGAGGCACCGTGCCGAAGCATGCGAGGGGACGCGGTACACTTTATATGGTGTCCATGATGACTTATGTCGACACACACACACACAAAAAACCCGCATGTCGGTATTTTGACCTGTCGGCATTTTACATGTCGGTATTTTGACCTTGTCGGAATTTTGGCCATGTCAGGATTTAGACCATCGGTCAATTGGTGTCAGGATTTCGACCGTCGGCATTTTGATTGGAGGTATTTCATATCGATCCCAATGTATTCACGTGGAACGTTACAGAGAATTACTGTAGACTCTGCAAGAAGCTGGCTATTCAATGCTGATAAAATAATCACCAATGGCAGAATGTTCTATTGCTTTTCCACCTGCTTCTCTGTAAGCCTGGATATGAATGGAGGCAGGGAGCTGTGGGAGCTACACACCAACTGCTGATTCCACACTGAGCACTCAGAGAGGACACTTCCCCTGCCAGGTGCGGCCGGTTTGTGGCCCGCATCAATATTCAGCTATCATGTCAGAGTCCAGCAACGTCGAGGTCACCAGGCCCTGGTGAGTTTATAGGCTGCATCCTCACGAGCGCTGGTTAAGCTCCCAAATAGTGTGCCTAATTCAGACCTGATCGCTGTGCCGCAAATTACACCATCGTGCCATCAGATAGTCACCGCCCAGGTAGAGTGAAAATTTGCCCCGTGCAAGTGTGCGATTGCATGTGTACGCTGTGTGAAAATTCCCCTCAGTCAGCCGACAGCTGCAAAACCGTTCACATCACACTCACCATCGAATGTTTTTCCCATTCTGTGCAGTCTGTGCGTAACTCAATACTTACTCCTCCGGTGTGAAGGAATCAGGCTGATCGGGGTCGGAGCCGACGTCACACCCCCTCCCTAAAAACGCTTGGGTACACATGCGTTTTTCCTGACACTCCCAGAAAACGGGCAGTTACCACCCACAAACGTCCTCTTCCTGTCCATCACCTTGTGAACGCCCAAGCAATCAAAATTTCCGCACCATCCTGTCGGTTTGGCGGCGCACGCGCAGTAGTTCAACAATCGCTCGCTGTGCGAAAACAGCACAGCAGTGGTCAGGTCTGAATCGGGCTATGTGGCCTCCAATGTTTGTACAAGTAGGTTATGGCTTCATTTTAGGAGGTAACGGTACGGCCTTACATACAGTGCATCCGGAAAGTATTCACAGCGCTTCACTTTTTCCACATTTTGTTATGTTACAGCCTTATTCCAAACTGGAATAAATAAAAAAAATTCCCTCAAAATTCTACACACAATACCCCATAATGATGTGGGAAAAAAAGTGTTCTTGAGATTTTTGCTAAATTGATTAAAAATAAAAAACTAAGAAATCACATGTACATAAATATTCACAGCCTTTGCTCAATACTTTGTTGATGCACCTTTGGCAGCAATTACAGACGCAAGTCTTTTTGAATATGTTGCCACAAGCTTGGAAAACCTATATTTGGCCAGTTCCACCCATTCCTCTTTGCAGCACCTCTCAAGCTCCATCAGGTTGGATGGGGAGCGTCGGTGCACAGCTATTTTCAGATCTCTCCAGAGAGATCTGGGCTCTGGCTGGGCCACTCAAGAACATTCACAGAGTTGTCCTGAAGGCACTCCTTTGATATCTGAAAGATGAACCGTTGCCCCATTCTGAGGTCAAGAGTGCTCTGGAGCAAGTTTTCATCCAGAATACCTATGAACGTTGCTGCAGTCATCTCTCTCTATATCCTAACTAGTCTCCCAGTTCCTACCGCTGAAAAACATCCCCACAGCATGATGCCGCCGCCGCCACCACCATGCTTCACTGTAGGGATAGTGTTGGCCTGGTCATGAGCGGTGCTAGGATTCCTCCAAACATGACGTCTGGCATTCACGCCAAAGAGTTCAATCTTTGTCTCCTCAGACCAGAGAGCTTTGTTTCTCAGAGAGTCCTTCAGGTGCATTTTGGCAAACTCCAGGTGGGCTGCCATGTACTTTTGACTAAGGTTTAGCTTCCGTCTGTCCACTCTACAATACAAATCTGATTGGTAGATTGCTGCAGAGATGGTTGTCCTTCTGGAAGGTTCTCCTCTCTCCAGAGAGGAATGCTGTAGCTCTGACAGAGTGACCAGAGTTCTTGGTCACCTCCCTGACTAGGCCCTTCTCCCCCGATCACTCAGTTTAGACGGCCGACCAGCTCTAGGAAGAGTCCTGGTGGTTCCGAACTTCTTCCATTTACGGATGATGGAGGCCACTGTGCTCATTGGGACCTTCAAAGCCGTAGATAGTTTTCTGTACCCTTCCCCAGATTTGTGCCTAAATCCTGTCTTGGAGGTCTACAGACAATTCCTTTGACTTCATGCTTGGTTTGTGCTCAGACATGCACCTGTGAAGTGTGGGACCTTATATAGACAGGCGTGTGCCTTTCCAAATCATGTCCAATCAACTGAGTTTACCACAGGTGGACTCCAATAAAGCTGTAGGAACATCTCAAGGATGATCAGTGGAAACAGGATGCACCTGAGCTCAATTTTGAGCTTCATGGCAAAGGCTGTGAATACTTATGTACATGTGATTTAAGTTTTTTGTTTTTCTTATCTTTTAAATAAATATGCAAAAATCTCAAAAACACTTTTCACGTTGTCATTATGGGGTATTGTGTGTGGAAAAAATTAATTTATTCCAGTTTGGAATAAGGCTGTAACATAAAATGTGGGAAAAGTTATGCACTGTACCAAAGTGGATTTTGTATTACGACCGTAGGTGACATTCCTATGCTGCAAACCAGTAATAGGCGACAATCTGGTTACTGCAGAGGTTACAGCAACAATGCTATATACTGGAGACTGCTCAATGTGTAAATAAGGCACATCTTGAAAGTTTGCGGATTTGTGGAGAATTATATTTATAAAAGACCACCACCAAAGAACAACCCCCCACCTCCACAAGTCCAATGCAATTAAAAACATTTTTAAACCATTCAGTAAATACATTTCGTAAGCATTTTACAAGGCGCTATAGACCATACGTAACTACAGTCATGTGCCAGAGACGCCGAGACAGCTTCTCCAATTCCCAGTACCTGCCACCAAGTCATATCTTCCGCAAAGAGAAGCAGCATACAGTATATGGGCACAGATCTCTGCAATTCCTTACTGTATAAGTAGCAGTGAAGATGGCAGCGAATCACAATTAAGGCAGTTTTGAATAAAGCATGACATAAGGGGCCAGAGAGATGGGCCGCTCCTTTGCCGAAATCCGCAACAAATTTGGATCGTCACGTGCAACAATTTAAAGGCCTTTGTGGTAAAGGAGCCGAAAGACCCAACCAAATGAGATTGATGACCCCACAGAACAAGGCTCTGGACATCGACTGGGCTCGTGAACACCGCCAATGGAGCGCAAGATGACTG
Source organism: Pseudophryne corroboree (assembly GCF_028390025.1). Lineage (NCBI taxonomy): Eukaryota > Metazoa > Chordata > Amphibia > Anura > Myobatrachidae > Pseudophryne > Pseudophryne corroboree. The sequence goes on along the minus strand of NC_086445.1, from coordinate 43,274,644 downwards.
GAAACGCGTAGTCTGGTCCAACACGTTGAGGTTACAACTGTTTCGGACAGTTGCTATGTAACCATCATTACTGATTATTTGCTCCCCTTCATGTCATGCACTTACGCACTCAGAAGCGGAGAAGGCCGTTTCAGCGCAACAATGCGCCACCACAGAGGTCCATAACCACCATATTATGGCTGTAGGAACATTCCTCTGAGTTTGGCATCATGAGTCGACCACCTCATTTGCCAGATTTGGACCCAACAGAACACATGTGAGGATGCAGTTCAAGGTGTCATCAACAGAAGGGTTCCACCAGCGGCAAATATTAGGGAATTGTGGACCAGTATTCAGGAGGCATGTGTACACTAATTACATAGTACTTCTGAGAGTTTGGAGTCTGTGACCCGTTATGTTGCTGCTGTAATCCGATGGATAGGGGGACCTAAGCGTTACTAGACAGGGGGTCACAGTTTTTCTGGCACTTGAATGTATATACATAGAGATGTATACAGCATAGAAGATGTAGTCTGTAACTTAAAGGAATTCTAATATTAGAACAATAAACAGAGGTGAAGTCGGCCATTTTGTTGGCACACACAGTACGTAGCCTATCAAACTGCAGGGAACCAGTGACATCACCGTTATATTGAGACACTGGGCTCAGTGTGTGGAGGTCACAGGTCATAGCAGCACTTCCTGCCGTGACCAACAGAATGCAGATAGTAACATGGATACGACCAGGACTGCAATGGACCAGTCCATCTGAAACCACGGACTCAAATCACAGAAACCTGAAAAATGTACATTTCCTAAACTTACCTTACTTTCAAATGAGGCTCCATAATATCCATCATTCAGCCCAAAAATGATTTCATTTGGGTTACACGCATGAATCTGAGGAGGAAAAGGAACGGGACCGGGGTGAGTTCTGCGCACAGATAATTATGGAAGCAACCGATTTACAACCAGCTGGTAATAAAGCCGGAGAGGACATAATTAAACATTCTGTAGTAAATGAAAAACTGCTCAGTTTCATGTAAGAAATGCAGAAATCTATTACCATTCTTTAATAACGATACTAAGGGGGAGTTGGATCAAGACATGGGGCTATATTTACGAAAGTGGCGGCTTCTTTGCAGGTTGGAGCTGAGAACTCACAGCCCGAATGTTAGTGAAGCTTTACATTTTCAGCTCAAACCTGCAGAGAAGTTTCGTAAATATAGGCCTTGGAGAGAGGTAAAGTGGCACAGTTGCGTAAAGTAATCCGCTTATAGGGGGTGATTCCGAGTTATTCGCTCGCTAGCTGCTTTTAGCAGCATTGCACACGCTAAGCCGCCGCCCTCTGGGAGTGTATCTTAGCTTAGCAGAATTGCGAACGAAAGATTAGCAGAATTGCGAATAGAAAATTCTTAGCAGTTTCTGAGTAGCTCCAGACCTACTCACAAATAGCGATCAGTTCAGTCAGTTTCGTTCCTGGTTTGATGTCAAACACACCCAGCGTTCGGCCAGCCACTCCCCCATTTCTCCAGACACTCCCGCGTTTTTCCGCACACTCCCAGAAAACGGCCAGTTTCCGCCCAGAAACACCCACTTCCTGTCAATCACACTACGATCACCAGAACGATGAAAAAACTTTGTTACGCCGTGAGTAAAAATAAGAATTTACTTACCGATAATTCTATTTCTCGGAGTCCGTAGTGGATGCTGGGGTTCCTGAAAGGACCATGGGGAATAGCGGCTCCGCAGGAGACAGGGCACAAAAAGTAAAGCTTTAGGATCAGGTGGTGTGCACTGGCTCCTCCCCCTATGACCCTCCTCCAAGCCTCAGTTAGGTACTGTGCCCGGACGAGCGTACACAATAAGGAAGGATTTATGAATCCCGGGTAAGACTCATACCAGCCACACCAATCACACTGTACAACCTGTGATCTGAACCCAGTTAACAGTATGATAACAGCAGAGCCTCTGAAAAGATGGCTCACAACAATAATAACCCGATTTTTGTAACTATGTACAAGTAATGCAGATAATCCGCACTTGGGATGGGCGCCCAGCATCCACTACGGACTCCGAGAAATAGAATTATCGGTAAGTAAATTCTTATTTTCTCTATCGTCCTAGTGGATGCTGGGGTTCCTGAAAGGACCATGGGGATTATACCAAAGCTCCCAAACGGGCGGGAGTGCGCGGATGACTCTGCAGCACCGAATGAGAGAACTCCAGGTCCTCCTTAGCCAGGGTATCAAATTTGTAGGATTTTACAAACGTGTTTGCCCCTGACTAAATAGCCGCTCGGCAAAGTTGTAAAGCCGAGACCCCTCGGGCAGCCGCCCAAGATGAGCCCACCTTCCTTGTGGAATGGGCATTTACATATTTTGGCTGTGGCAGGCCTGCCACAGAATGTGCAAGCTGAATTGTATTACACATCCAACTAGCAAAAGTCTGCTTAAAAGCAAGAGCACCCAGTTTGTTGGGTGCATACAGGATAACAGCAAGTCAGTTTTCCTGACTCCAGCCGTCCTGGAACCTATATTTTCAGGGCCCTGACCACATCTAGCAACTTGGAGTCCTCCAAGTCCCTAGTAGGCGCAAGACACCACAATAAGCTGGTTCAGGTGAAACACTGACACCACCTTAGGGAGAGAACTGGGGACGAGTCCGCAGCTCTGCCCTGTCCGAATGGACAAACAGATATGGGCTTTTTTGAGAAAAAAACCACCAATTTGACACTCGCCTGGTCCAGGCCAGGTCCAAGAGCATGTTCACTTTTCATGTGAGATGCTTCAAATCCACAGATTTGACTGGTTTTAAACAAATGTGTTTTGAGGAATCCCAGAACTACGTTGAGATCCCACAGTGCCACTGGAGGCACAAAAGGGGGTTGTATATGCAATACTCCCTTGACAAACTTCTGGACTTCAGGAACTGAAGCCACTTCTTTCTGGAAGAAAAATCGACAGGGCCGAAATTTGAACCTTAATGGACCCCAATTTGAGGCCCATAGACACTCCTGTTTGCAAGAAATGCAGGAATCGACAGAGTTGAAATTTCTTCGTGGGGCCTTCCTGGCCTCACACCACGCAACATATTTTCGCCACATGTGGTGATAATGTTGTGCGGTCACCTCCTTTCTGGCTTTGACCAGGGTAGGAATGACCTCTTCCTGAATGCCTTTTCCCTTAGGATCCGGCGTTCCACCGCCATGCCGTCAAATGCAGCTGCGGTAAGTCTTGGAACAGACATGGTACTTGCTGAAACAAGTCCCTTCTTAGCGGCAGAGGCCATAAGTCCTCTGTGAGCATCTCTTGAAGTTCCGGGTACCAAGTCCTTCTTGGCCAATCCGGAGCCATGAGTATAGTTCTTACTCCTCTACGTCTTATAATTCTCAGTACCTTAGGTATGAAAAGCAGAGGATGGAACACATACACCGACTGGTACACCCACGGTGTTACCAGAACGTCCACAGCTATTGCCTGAGGGTCTCTTAACCTGGCGCAATATCTGTCCCGTTTTTTGTTCAGACGGGACGCCATCATGTCCACCTTTGGTAATTCCCAACGGTTTACAATTATGTGGAAAACTTCCCCATGAAGTTCCCACTCTGCCGGGTGGAGGTCGTGCCTACTGAGGAAGTCTGCTTCCCAGTTTCCATTCCCGGAATGAAACACTGCTGACAGTGCTATCACATGATTTTCCGCCCAGCGAAAAGTCCTTGCAGTTTTTGCCACTGCCCTCCTGCTTCTTGTGCCGCCCTGTCTATTTACGTGGGCGACTGCCGTGATGTTTTATCCCACTGGATCAATACCGGCTGACCTTGAAGCAGAGGTCTTGCTAAGCTTAGAGCATTATAAATTTTACCCTTAGCTATATTTATGTGGAGAAAAATCTCCAGACTTGATCACACTCCCTGGAAATTTTTTCCTTGTGTGACTGCTCCCCAGCCTCTCGGGCTGGCCTCCGTGGTCACCAACATCCAAAACTGAATGCCGAATCTGCGGCCCTCTAGAAGATGAGCACTCTGTAACCACCACAGGAGAGACACCCTTGTCCTTGGATATAGGGTTATCCGCTGATGCATCTGAAGATGCGATCCGGACCATTTGTCCAGCAGATCCCACTGAAAAGTTCTTGCATGAAATCTGCCGACTGGAATTGCTTCGAAGGAAGTCACCATTTTTTTTTTTTATCATGGCCCTTGTGCAATGATGCACTGATTTTAGGAGGTTCCTGACTAGCTCGGATAACTCCCTGGCTTTCTCTTCCGGGAGAAACACCTTTTTCTGGACTGTGTCCAGAATCATCCCTAAGCACAGGAGACTTGTTGTCGGGATCAGCTGCGATTTTGGAATCTTTAGAATCCACCCCTGCTGTTGTAACAGTATCCGAGATAGTGCTACTCCGACCTCCAACTGTTCCCTGGACTTTGCCCTTATCAGGAGATCGTCCAAGTAAGGGATAATTAAGACGCCTTTTCTTCGAAGAAGAACCATCATTTCGGCCATTACCTTGGTAAAGACCCGGGGTGCCGTAGACAATCCAAACGGCAGCGTCTGAAACTGATAGTGACAGTTCTGTACCACGAACCTGAGGTACCCTTAGTGATAAGGGCAAATTTGGGACATGGAGGTAAGCATCCCTGATGTCTCGGGACACCAGATAGTCCCCTTCTTCCCGGTTCGTTATCACTGCTCTGAGTGACTCCATCTTGATTTGAACCTTTGTAAGTGTTCAAATTTTTTTAGATTTAGAATAGGTCTCACCTAGCCTTCTGGCTTCAGTACCACAATATAGTGTGGAATAATACCCCTTTTCTTGTTGTAGGAGGGGTAATTTAATTATCACCTGCTGGGAATACAGCTCGTGAATTTTTTCCCATACTGCCTCCTTGTCGGAGGGAGACCTTGGTAAAGCAGCCTTCAGGAGCCTGCGCAGGGGAAACGTCTCGACATTCCAAACTGTACCCCTGGGATACTACTTGTAGGATCCAGGGGTCCTGTACGGTCTCAGCGTCATGCTGAGAGCTTGTCAGAAGGGTTGGAACGCTTCTGTTCCTGGGAATGGGCTGCCTGCTGCAGTCTTCTTCCCTTTCCTCTATCCCTGGGCAGATATGACTCTTATAGGGACGAAAGGACTGAAGCTGAAAAGACGGTGTCTTTTTCTGCAGAGATGTGACTTAGGGTAAAAACGGTGGATTTTCCAGCAGTTGCCGTGGCCACCAGGTCCGATGGACCGACCCCAAATAACTCCTCTTCCTTTTTACGGCAATACACCTTTGTGCCGTTTGGAATCTGCATCACCTGACCACTGTCGTGTCCATAAACATCTTCTGGCAGATATGGACATCGCACTTACTCTTGATGCCAGAGTGCAAATATCCCTCTGTGCATCTCGCATATATAGAAATACATCCTTTAAATGCTCTATAGTCAATAAAATACTGTCCCTGTCAAGGGTATCAATATTTTTAGTCAGGGAATCCGACCAAGCCACCCCAGCTCTGCACATCCAGGCTGAGGCGATCGCTGGTCGCAGTATAACACCAGTATGTGTGTATATACTTTTTATGATATTTTTCCAGCCTCCTGTCAGCTGGCTCCTTGAGGACGGCCCTATCTATAGACGGTACCGCCACTTGTTCTGATAAGCGTGTGAGCGCCTTATCCACCCTAAGGGGTGTTTCCCAACGCGCCCTAACTTCTGGCGGGAAAGGGTATACCGCCCATATTTTCTATCGGGGGGAACCCACGCATCATCACACACTTCATTTAATTTATCTGATTCAGGAAAAACTACGGTAGTTTTTTCACATCCCACATAATACCCTCTTTTGTGGTACTTGTAGTATCAGAAATATGTAACACCTCCTTCATTGCCCTTAACGTGTGGCCCTAATAAGGAATACGTTTGTTTATTCACCGTCGACACTGGATTCAGTGTCCGTGTCTGTGTCTGTGTCGACCGACTAAAGTAAACGGGCGTTTTAAAACCCCTGACGGTGTTTTTGAGACGTCTGGACCGGTACTAATTGTTTGTCGGCCGTCTCATGTCGTCAACCGACCTTGGCGCGTGTTGACATTATCACGTAATTCCCTAAATAAGCCATCCATTCCGGTGTCGACTCCCTAGAGAGTGACATCACCATTACAGGCAATTGCTCCGCCTCCTCACCAACATCGTCCTCATATATGTCGACACACACGTACCGACACACAGCACACACCCAGGGAATGCTCCGATAGAGGACAGGACCCACTAGCCCTTTGGAGAGACAGAGGGAGAGTTTGCCAGCACACACCAAAAACGCTATAATTATATAGGGACAACCTTATATAAGTGTTTTCCCTTATAGCATCTTTTTTATATATTTCTGACGCCAAATTAGTGCCCCCCCTCTCTGTTTTAACCCTGTTTCTGTAGTGCAGTGCTGGGGAGAGCCTGGGAGCCTTCCCTCCAGCCTTTCTGTGAGGGAAAATGGCGCTGTGTGCTGAGGAGATAGGCCCCGCCCCTTTTTCGGCGGCCTCGTCTCCCGCTCTTAACGGATTCTGGCAGGGGTTAAATATCTCCATATAGCCCCCGGAGGCTATATGTGAGGTATTTTTAGCCAAAAAAGGTTTTCATTTGCCTCCCAGGGCACCCCCCTCCCAGCGCCCTGCACCCTCAGTGACTGCCGTGTGAAGTGTGCTGAGAGGAAAATGGCGCACAGCTGCAGTGCTGTGCGCTACCTTAAGAAGACTGAGGAGTCTTCTGCCGCCGATTCTGGACCTCTTCTCGTTTCAGCATCTGCAAGGGGGCCGGCGGCGAGGCTCCGGTGACCATCCAGGCTGTACCTGTGATCGTCCCTCTGGAGCTAATGTCCAGTAGCCAAGAAGCCAATCCATCCTGCACGCAGGTGAGTTCACTTCTTCTCCCCTAAGTCCCTCGTTGCAGTGATCCTGTTGCCAGCAGGACTCACTGTAAAATAAAAAACCTAAGCTAAACTTTTCTAAGCAGCTCTTTAGGAGAGCCACCTAGATTGCACCCTTCTCGGCCGGGCACAAAAATCTAACTGAGGCTTGGAGGAGGGTCATAGGGGGAGGAGCCAGTGCACACCACCTGATCCTAAAGCTTTACTTTTTGTGCCCTGTCTCCTGCGGAGCCGCTATTCCCCATGGTCCTTTCAGGAACCCCAGCATCCACTAGGACGATAGAGAAATACCAAACTTTTGTGCTGATTTACTTGGCGCAGGCGCACTGCGAACATTACGCATGCGCAGTTTGCAACTAATCGCTCCGTAGCGGAAAAAAATAACGAGCGAACAACTTGGAATGACCCCCATAGTGTAAGTCATTTCAATGACTGTGCTAGAAAAATGATGATTGGTTTCTTTACCCGTAGCTTGCTTGGGTAGATTTTACTACCTGCGCCATTGTACTAGAAACGGGTGTTGTTCATTAGGTCGACATACATTGTGTCAATGTGGTCATTAGATCGACATGAAAAAGGTCGCCATGAGTTTGACTGTTTTTGGTGTCGTTTTCTTCGTAAGGTGACAGGGAACCTCAATCATACACCTTTTCCACTAGCTCTAAAAACACGGGTAAATGCACGGTGGCGCGCATTTACCCGTGTTTTTTCCTAGTGGAAACGGCCCCCCCTGCAAATTCCCGGATCAAGTGATCCGGGAATCCTACCCAGGTAGCTTGCTGGGTTGAACACGTGTTCAACCCGGTAAGCTGTGTAGTGTGAACGGAAGCCGTGTCGATGCGACACGGCTCCCGTTCACAGTGAATGGAAGGGCGGCACTGGGAGATCATGTGATCTCCCAGCGCCGCCCCTGTCGTGTCAGCAGCAGCGTCACCAACCCAGCAATATGCCGGGTTGGTGAGCTCAGTGTAGAAGGGGACTCTAGCACGGGTCGCAGCCGTGTCAGGCTCCCGGCTGCGACCCGTGCTAGCAAGTGAAAAAGGGGTATTAGGGCACCGTGTCCCCTTGCTTGGCGAGCGAACTTCGGGCTAGGTGCCTCGCTCCGCTACCGCTGCTCTCGGCACAGGTTACCGTTCCCAACTGAAGTCCACGTGGATCTTTAAGTATGAAAAAAAAAAGTAAAAAAAAATTGTCAAAAACTCATGTTGACTTTTTTGCATGTCGACCTAGTACGTCAACCTAATGACCATGTCGACTTTCAGTGGTCGACCCAACAACCGTCTCCCCTAGAAACTGCACTAATAACAGAATGTACATTTTCCTAGGCTGTAGGTGGCGCTGTTAAGGGGGGTACACACGGAGAGATCCGTGCTTAAAATCTAAGCAATCTTGCTAGATTGCTTAGATTTTAAGCACGGATCTGCCGTGTGTATGCCCTCCAGCGATAGCGATGCGCGGCCCCGCACATCGCTATCGCCGATACTAGATTGAGCTGCATGCAGGCTCAATCTAGCGGGTCGCTCACTTCACCGTTGTGTGAAGTGAGCGGCCCCCCGTCGGCTTTCCCCCTCGCTCAGCACATCGCGCTGTGCTGAGCGGGGTGAGAGATGTGTGCTGAGTGGTCTGTGTTAAGATCGTTCAGCACACATCTCTCCCGTGAGTACCCCCCTTTAGGGTGGATGAAGCGTACGACATCTGCATAACTTTGCAACCAGAGTTATTTTAGAATTTAAAACCCTGCAACGAGGACAAGAGTCACTGACTGGAAGATAAAGAGATTGCTCCGAGTCACTGTGATACTGCTGCCACCACACGCTGAGACGATTCATTATTCATACACTTTCCAGTGTTCTGCGGCCCCAGTTCCTGAGCAGCAAACCTGCTGCTGCTGGGACAGAGCCAGGGACAAATAAAGAACTAATAAATTATATATATATATATATATATATATATATATATATATATATATATATATATATATATATATATATATATATATATATTTATTATATATATATAATGAAATTACCGTTTTTAAATCTCTTTCTGCGAGGTACACTGGGCTCCACAAGGAATTACATCAGGGTGTAGAGTAGGATCTTGATCCGAGGCACCAACAGGCTCAAAGCTTTGACTGTTCCCAGAATGCACAGCGCCGCCTCCTCTATAACCCCGCCTCCATGCCAGTGAGCTCAGTTTGGTTAACCAGCCCAATGCAGTAGCAGGTACCAGAGACGACAACCGCTCGTAGCCCATAACACCACACACTCACCGCAGGAGAGGGTGCCAGCGGCTAATGCCAATACCAACCCAAAAAAGCTAAGTGCGTCAGGGTGGGCGCCTTGTGGAGCCCAGTGTACCTCGCAGAAAGATTTAACAAAGGTAAGTTCTTACCATAAATCTCGTTTTCTGCTGCGGGGTACACTGGGCTCCACAAGGAATTACATCGTGGATGTCCTAAAGCAGTTCCTTATGGGAGGGGACGCACTGTAGCGGGCACAAGAATCCGGCATCCAAAGGAAGCATCCTGGGAAGCGGCGGTATCGAAGGCATAGAACCTTATAAACGTGTTCCCGGAGGACCACGTAGCCGCCTTGCACAATTGTGCAAGGGTCGCACCACGGTGGACCGCCCAAGAAAGTCCAACCAACCGAGTAGAATGGGCTTTGATGGTAGCAGGAACCGGACGACCAGCCTGTACATAAGCATGTGCAATCACCATTCTAATCCATCTGGCCAGAGTCTGCTTGGAAGCAGGCCAGCCACGTTTGTGAAAACCAAACAACACAAAAAGAGAATCGGATTTCCTAACGGAGGAAGTTCTCTTCACATAGATACGGAGAGCCCGTACCACATCCAAAGATCGCTCTTTGGAAGACAACTCAGGAGAATTAAAGGCCGGAACCACAATCTCCTGGTTAAGGTGGAAGGAAGACACCACCTTGGGTAAATAACCTGGACGTGTTAGAAGCACCGCCCGGTCACGGTGAAAAATCAAATAGGGAGACTTACAGGATAAGGCACCCAAGTCCGAGACCCTTCTAGCTGAAGCAATAGCCAGCAAAAACAACACCTTAAGGGAAAGCCACTCAAGGTCAGCAGAGGTAAGAGGCTCAAACGGAGACTATTGTAAGGCCTCCAAGACTACAGACAGATCCCAAGGGGCCACAGGTGGCACATAAGGAGGCTGAATCCTCAACACACCCTGAGTGAATGTATGGACATCAGGTAGGGTAGCGATCTTTCTCTGAAGCCAAACAGACAAGGCAGAGATATGCACCTTGAGGGAGTCCAGACGCAGGCCCAAGTCCAGGCCTTGTTGTAGAAAGGCCAATAGTTTTGCCGTACTAAACTTGAAAACGTCATGATTGTGAGACGCACACCACGTAAAGTAAGCATTCCAGACCCTATGGTATATCAGAGCAGAAGCCGGCTTACAGGCCTTCAACATAGTTTGAACGGCCGCCTCAGAAAAACCCTTGGCACTCAGGACAGAAGCTTCCAGAGCCATGCGGTCAAAGCCAGACGGGCCAAATCCTAGTAAACACACGGGCCCTGAACGAGGAGGTCTGGTCGTCGTGGAAGTAAAAGGAGACGATCCAACGAGAAGCCCTGTAGATCGTAGAACCAGTGCCGCCTGGGCCACGCTGGAGCGACCAGAAGTAGGTTTCCTCCTTCTTGCTTGAACTTCTGTATTACTCTGGGCAGGAATGACACCGGAGGGAACACATACGGCAGCTGAAAGTTCCACGGGATTGACAAAGCATCCACGAACGCTGCTTGAGGATCCCTTTCTCCGAAGACCGGAACCTTGTGATTGTGTCGAGATGCCATCAGGTCCACATCTGGGAGGCCCCACTTGTCCACGAGAAGTTGAAACACCTCTGGATGTAGGCTCCATTCTCCGGCGTGCACATCCTGACGACTGAGATAGTCCGCCTCCCAGTTCAGAACGCCCGGAATGAACACTGCTGATATGGCCGGCAAATGGCGTTCTGCCCACTGAAGAATCCTTGATACTTCCCTCATTGCCATGCGGCTTCGAGTGCCGCGTTGATGATTGATGTACGCCACCGTGGTGGCGTTGTCCGATTGTACTTGAACAGGTCTGTTCAGTATGAGATGCTGGGCCATTGTCAACGCATTGAACACTGCCCGCAGTTCCAGAATGTTTATCGGGAGTAGGGACTCCACCGACCCTGGAGAGAGTGTTGTTCCAACACCGCACCCCAACCTCTCAGACTGGCATGCGTCGTCAGCAGGACCCAGTTGGATATCCAGAAGGAACGACTCCTGCTCAATCGTTGGTCCTAAAGCCACCAGCTCAGTGACAGGCGGACCTCCGGAGATAGGGAGATCATGTGAGATCTGATCCGCTGAGGCAGGCCGTCCCACTTGGACAGAATCAACTTCTGCAGAGGGAGAGAATGGAATCGAGCATACTCCACCATGTCGAAAGCAGACACCATGAGACCTAGCACTTGCATTGCCGAATGAATCGACACTTGCGGACAGGATAGGAAGCATCGGATCTTGTCCTGAAGTTTCAGGACTTTCTCCTGAGACAAGAACAACTGCTGGTTGCGGGTGTCCAATGACGCTCCCAGGTGTACCATGCTCCGAGCCGGAACCAGGGAGAATTTCTTCCAGTTGATCAGCCACCCGTGGGCTTTCATGCACTGGACCGTCAAATCAAGATGACACAGGAGAATTTCTGGGGAACTCGCCAGGATCAACAAATCGTCTACGTATGGTAGTATCCTGACCCCTTGACGGCGGAAAGTGTAGCCATCATGACTGTCATAACTTTGGTGAAAACTCGCGGAGCAGTTGTCAAACCAAAGGGTAACACCCGAAATTGGTAAGGAAGGTTGCCCACTGCAAACCGCAGGTACTGTTGATGAGATACTGCAATAGGAATATGTAGGTAGGCATTCTGTATGTCCAGGGAGCGCAGCGTTTCCCTACGGAACTTGGAGATCCGCACATGCTTGTTCAAGGACTTCAGATTGAGAATGGGCCGCGAGGACCCGTTCGGTTTCAGGACTAGAAACAGCGGTGAATAGAACCCCTTGCCCCTCTGGGTCAGAGGCACCTGTACCACCACTCCTGCGGACAGGAGGGAATGTACCACAGAGTGCAACGTGTTTGCTTTTGCCGGATCCAGAGGCACATCTGTAAGGCAAAATTGATGAGAGGGATTATTCTTGAAGGGTATGGCATAACCTCGAGCAACGTCTTCCCTCACCCAGGTATCCGAAGGGGTCTTTGACCATTCCTGGGTAAAACCTAGAAATTGACACCCCACCCTGGGATCCCCCAGAGGGAGACCCGCCCCGTCATGCGGCCGGCTTGTCAGTTTTGGAAGCTGGCTGACGGGCGACCCAGGCACGCTTCAGTCTGGGCTTGGCAGGCCTGGAAGCACGAGCTTGCGTTGGGTATGCCTGACCTTTTGCTTTTCCTGGAGTGCGAAAGGGCCGAGGGAAAGTACTTTTAGCCTTCTGTGCGGAAGGAGCTATACTAGGTAGGCAGGCTGTTTTAGCAGTAGCCAGATCGGCCACAATCTTATTGAGGTCTTCTCCAAAGAGAATGTCTCCCTTGAAAGGAAGCACCTCCAGGGTTTTCTTGGAATCCAAATCCACCGACCAGGATCTCAACAAAAGGATACGTCTGGCCAAAAAGGGTGCAGTAGCAGCCTTGGCCCGCGAGCACCCCGGCATTGGAGGCCACCTCCTTAAGGTACAGAGAAGCCGTGGCAATATATGAGACATTGTCGAGCATGCTCAGGTGCATCGGAAGGCAGTTCCGCCTCGAGCTCCTGAGCCCACGCCTCAACAGCTTCAGCAGCCCAAGTCGCTGCATTAGTTGGCCTTTGCACAGCCCCCGAAAGGGTATAAATTGCTTTTAAAAAGCCCTCCACATGACGATCTGTCTGTTCCTTCAGAGAAGTGACGGTAGTTACTGGCAGGGCAGAAGAAACAACCATGCGCGTCACATGAGAATCTACAGGCGGAGGGGTTTCCCAATTTTTACACACCTCCACAGAGAGAAGATAGCGAGCCAAAAGTCTCTTATTCGGTGTAAATTTTGTCCCCAGATTTTCCCAAGATTCCTGACGTACGTCAACCAGGTGTTTAGAGTAGGGTAAAACTTGTTTAACCACCTTCTTACGCTTAAACCTATCCGGTTTCTTGGAGACGGTTTCAGGCTCAGAATCATCAGACACTTGAAGAATGAGCCGTATTGCCTCAATCAAATCCGAGACATCCACGGATGACTTCCCCTCCCCACCTGAAACGTCAGCGTCAGAGGGGTCAGTATATGCACCGTCCTCCTCAGAGGATGTGTCGGTCAAAGCCGTGGGTTGGGAGGAAGTAATCGCCCTTTTAGAAGACGACTTAGTCTTATGTGGGCAAGAGTGACCCTTAGATTTAGAAATGGATCGGTTCAAATGCTGCAACTGAGTGGAAAGCTGATCCGCCAATGGCAGGTTCACAGCGGGGACCATAAACTGTGGTAGTAGCACAGGTGGTCCCCACAGGGGGCGTCCATTGAGTCACAAGCGTGTTTAACAATGTGGAGAATGTAGCCCAAGGAGGGTCTTGTGATGCCCCAAGCCCTACCGACCCACTCGGGGGTAAGGAACCCCCTGAACCTGAACTCTCAGCTGCTAAATTATCCTCCATTACGTCCGCAGCCTCACAACCACGTAGTGTGGGAGAGGCCCCAACGTCGTTGCCACGTGTAGCAGACATAACTATGTGCACAGTAATGGGCAACCCGGTACAAAAACTAGCAGCACTATACCTAACAAAAACTCTCAGAAAAGGAGCCTAAAAAAGGCACAGACCGGGAGTTCAATAGATACAGAATATATGGGGATTATAAATCACAAGTAAAAATACTCCGTTAGTATATCTTGTGAAACAATCCTATATTATTTGCAGAGAAAAACCTGAAACACTTGGCCCCCTCAGGTATAGCAATATAGGAATAGCACGCTGAGTGAAAAACCCTGCAATCAGGCAACCACGTAGCAGCTACATGCACACACACACACATATATATATATATATATAGTCACAAGCGTACCATGCAGAAATTATGCACCATAAACTGCACTGGACTAGCAATACAAAGTAATACTCAGTATGGCTATATGTGATAACTATAGATATAACAAACACAGTAAGCACTGGATGTATATCACAGGGTGTTTGTACTACACAACCCTGAATTTATGCACTCTTTCTGACAGGTAGAATACTCAAGTGTCCTGTAGGAAGCACAGCACTGGCAGTCAGGCGGTTCCACAGAGGAGGATTTGCCCCAGCAATCCCAGGAACAGCAAGGCTCTATCTGTAACGGCTGCTGACCGGGAGTGAGGGAGAAGGAAGCAGCTCCAGGGCGGGAACATTGCTGAAATGGCGCCCTGGGCCTGGGGGGAGGGGCCTCAGGTCCGACCTGCTCCCCCTGCTGGCATCCCCACCGGGAAAACAGAAGCTGCGGCACTCAAAGCCTTAAACATGTGAAGTGTATTCAACACGCCATCACATAAACTCCAACGTTTCAGGGCTGACTCACCTTGACAAAGGGGCAGGACAGCCCCGAAACGTTGGAGTTGATGTGATGGTGTGTTGAATACGCTTTACATTTTTAAGACTTCGAGTGCCGCAGCTTCTATATTTTTTTTCTGTCATTATCGGCGCGGCTATACCTTGATATAGCACCGTTCGGGGGATCACAATTCATGACAGGTCAGGGGCACTGACCGCTCTCTCTACAGGCTCCGTTAATTCTGCCCGCTCCGGCTGGCGCTACTGCACATCCTCGCTTTTCTTTTTAATCTCAACATAGCGCTCCAAACTCGCATTGCCGGTCTGCACCGGTCTCCATCACCAGTATCAGCAGAGCAGGAATCACTGTAGAGGCGAAATAATATTCTTCCTCTTTGGCAAAAGATTTTTACTACATTTCATTGATATTTGACCTTGTTAATGGTGGAGGCAGGACCTGAGTCTCCTAATCTTTACTGTTCCAGATAATACATTTCCCCCATAGTATCTTGCCCCAAACCCCACTACTGTGAAGTGCACAGCAATCATAATTACATACTAAGGGGGGGGGGAATTACCGCGGCTGATTGATCCCTGGGGTCTTATTACCCGATAGCTGGCAGTATCTGGAATTTTTTTCACCTACATGGAGGCAGAAGAAAAATAATCCCTGGTAACAGACCCAATTTCGTCACCACGAAAACACATGGATCCGGGAACTTATCCTGTATTCTTTGCACATAAACGGGTCAGTTTTCACGCAAAAAAACCACACAGTACTCAATTAAATTGCCCGATAACACCATCGGGCAATAAATCTTGGTAAAGTCCATTTTATTGTGATCAACTGTATGTCCCCCCCCCCCCCCCAAATGTATTGTTGAATTTCCTTACCTGCGGGCCCAAGTACTTAAGGCCATCAAGATTCACTTTCCACTCAATTAGCAGTCGATAAACATCTTTTTTCCCACCCCATATCCTAACAACGAAGCAGGACACAGACGTATCTAGGCGGTCCGGCATTAATCCAAAATCCAGACTCCTCCACGTGGGATTCTGCAGGGTTGAACATATCACAATCAGTTTAGTACATGCTTACAGTAGCGGAGCTAAAATTATACACAGAAAAAAAAATGGAATGGGGAATATATCCTCACCACACAAAACCATTTCAACATTGCAGTTTAAAGTGAACCGTAACAGAGAAAATTAAAACTGCTATTTGGAAACTATTAAAGTGTCATTAATTACACATATTGTATGAAAGTCACAAATTATTATTTCACGCTGCCTGAAAACAGTTATTAGTATTTGTGGACAGGGAACTACCATCATATAGGTATATGCAATTGCGGTCGAATTGCCGCAAAAGTCGAAAAACGGGGCATTTTCGACAAAAAAAAAAAAACATGTCGAATTGGATTCGACAATGCAATACAGTAGTTTTCAACAAAAAAACGGACGTTTCAGATTCGACTTTTTCAAATTCGACAGTTGTCAAATTCGACATGTCTGCACTGTTAAAAATGCGGCTTTTCGACAAAAGTATATTCAATTGAAGAATGTCGATTCGACAACAGTGCTTTTCGACAGTAATTTCGTAAATTTCATTCCGCCTCACTTTGCTGGCGGAATCTAATAAAAAAAAAATTAAAACATTTTTTTGGTGTTTTTTTTATTGCTAATAGCATATCTATTTATATTAGATGGGATTATGTACTTGGTATGTCTATTAGG
The DNA here is from genome assembly GCF_028390025.1 of Pseudophryne corroboree. Classification (NCBI taxonomy): domain Eukaryota; kingdom Metazoa; phylum Chordata; class Amphibia; order Anura; family Myobatrachidae; genus Pseudophryne; species Pseudophryne corroboree. The sequence continues at coordinate 43,258,462 of NC_086445.1, read as the reverse complement.
AGACAAGTATTATTTATATATTTTTTTAAAAGAATATTTTTTTTTTTAACTGACTAAAATAGAGAGAGCATGGTTTTCAGTGGGAAGGGGTGGGAATGGGTTAAAATCCTGAAAAAAAATTGCGTGGGGTCCCCCCTCCTAAGCATAACCAGCCTCGGGCTCTTTGAGCCGGTCCTGGTTGTAAAAATACGGGGGGAAAATGGACAGGGGATCCCCCGTATTTTTAGAACCAGCACCGGGCTCTGCGTCCGGTCCTGGTGCAAAAAATACGGGGGACAAAAAGCGTAGGGGTCCCCCGTATTTTTAACACCAGCACCGGGCTCCACTAGCTGGAGAGATAATGCCACAGCCGGGGGACACTTTCATACCGGTCCCTGCGGCCGTGGCATTAAATCCCCAACTAGTCACCCCTGGCCGGGGTACCCTGGAGTGGGGACCCCTTAAATCAAGGGGTCCCCCCCCTCCAGCCACCCATGGGCCAGGGGTGAAGCCCGAGGCTGTCCCCCCATCCATGGGCTGCGGATGGGAGGCTGATAGCCTTGTGTAAAATAAAAGAATATTGTTTTTTGCAGAAGAACTACAAGTCCCATCAAGCCTCCCCCGCAAGCTGGTACTTGGAGAACCACAAGTACCAGCATGCGGGGGGGGGAAAGGGCCCGCTGGTACCTGTAGTTCTACTGCAAAAAAAAATACCCAAATAAAAACAGGACACGTACACAGTGATAGTAAAACTTTATTACATACATGCCGACACACATACTTACCTATGTTCACACGCCGACCTCTGTCCACTTCTCCAAGTAGAATCCAGGGTGTACCTGAAAATAAAATTATACTCACCTAAATCCAGTGTAGCTGTCCTTTTCTTTTTTGTAATCCACGTACTTGGCAAAAAAAACAAACCGCATACCCGATCCACGCACTGAAAGGGGTCCCATGTTTACACATGGGACCCCTTTCCCCGAATGCTGAGACCCCCGTGACTCCTGTCACAGAGGGTCCCTTCAGCCAATCAGGGAGCGCCACGTCGTGTCACTCTCCTGATTGGCTATGCGCGTCTGAGCTGTCAGACAGCGCATTGCACAGCCGCTCCATTATCTTCAATGGTGGGAACTTTGCGGTCAGCGGTGAGGGACCCCGCCCCCCTTCCCCTCCCATATCACTGTATGCTCATAGTCACGTTATTATAATTATGACACATGTATGGTAAGTAGTAATTATTACAGTCAGGCCACACTGGAAAGGCCCAATCTCGCCCGATCTTGGAAGCGAAGCAGTGTCGGGCCTGATCAGTACCAGACTAGGGAGACCACCTGGGAAGATCAGGTACTGTAACCAAACTGATTTTAAAAGCCTACATGAGCGTGTCATAATGATCACTTTATTACCATTATTGATTCACATAATCTGCACCTTATAAATATTATCCATACGTGTAAAAATGTATCTTGCACCATGCACTTTAATATTATAATATTTTTATATACATATTTTTCATATATATTATACGTATTTAATATCTATGCAACTATATAACCATTTACTTGAAAGTCCGCTTATTATTATTATTCTTCATTCAATATTTATGTTTTATAGTGATCTATATATCAAAAACTTATTGTCACCAGCCTGATAGAAACTATCTACTGATTAACCCCCTTTTCTTATCTATTTTTCATGCCTAATAAAACGGAGGATTAACACTAATGTCCCTGACCATGAACTCCATAAGTATGGCCGCCGTATGAAGCCGTTTACGTAAAAACCTCTACAAAGATGGCCGCCGCAATGAACTCCCTGGGAGAAATCTGCCTAAGTACTGCTGGTCTATAAGAAGCATTGGAAGCCGCGGGCGCGTTCCGGAAGTGGGGCGGAAGTGCCGCGACGACAGAAAACCGGAAGTGGGGCGGAAGATCCGCCGGCGCATCTATATGAGTTTTTTAAAGCTCTCAAACTCCAAACCTGTTCTTCAAACGCTTTTGTAACACTATATACATATAAACTATGAAATGAGGCTATTGATTAACTATAACTAGAAGTTCTTAGTCTGTTTTACAATACCATGGTTAATTAACAGGAAGTGAGGTCACAATTACTATGAGATTAGTACTGATATAAATAGAAGCCTGGTCCCATTTTACCTTTACCCCTTGATGAAGTCTGAATGACGAAACGCGTTGGAAAACCTGGCAGTGACCTCATACCAAGTTAAGCAAAAATCTTTTTACATTTTTTAACTGGTACTATATTGTATTGTGTATACTGTTTATATCCCATTTTTTAAAGAGATTTGCTGCTCAAATTTTATCATAGTTGTCAATTCTATTTTTATTTGTTAATTATATTTGTTAATAAATTTATTAGATCTACTCATTTTGATTATTCTTTTATCACAAATTTTAGTCTATTTTTTATCTACTAGTTTTTATTGAATCTCTCTAAGACACCATTGGTCGCTATATCCCCCACCCCCCTGTGTGTTATATATATTTTTATTTTTTTAGATTACAATTCCAGCAACATTAAGTGAAAACCGTTATAAATCTAGATGAAATAATTTTCACATTTCAAATCTTAAAGAAAAAAAAACAAACCCTCAGTTAAAAAAAAAATTTCAAGTTCATTAACGAGATTCGTTTCCTAGGGGAGATGTATTATAACCTTCTAGGGATGACTAGTGGAGACAGTGCCCATAGACACGAATCAGCTCCTAGCTATCATTTATCTAGTGGTCTATAAAATGACAGCTCAAAGCTGATTACTATGTGGAAATTCTCCAGCTGTTCTCCCTAGGTTTGTCCACCAACTTTGTATTTTTAATATCTTGTCTCAGTGAACCTGTATTTTGTTTTAGCAGCTATTACACTAAAAATGGTTCTATGTTTGGGGTCACTCAGGAAACGTAGCGCAGTCTGCTGGGAGGATCCAAGGTTTTATTTGGTACTGGAGCAAAAGAAAAAGTTATTTTTGAACTGGTGATTTCCCAGAAAAGTCAGAAACTGCATGACATAATGTCACGGAGATAAAACAGAGAATGTTACTTGTCACAGCACGTAAGATAAAGTTGGTAATGTGAGAAGAACATTGTAATTTAGGACGATCGTATCTGTTCTAGGGCTCGAGCAGCTCATTAAGTGGATGATATACACGCAGTAAGTAGGGCGATGGTGGCCTACAGCAGTTTGTGGCGGATTTGGAAGTGATGGAGAAGATACTGAACTTACCAAAGAGTCCTTCACCACCTCACTCTTGTAGAACTCTGCAAGAAAGAAACATACTGTAAAAAACAAACTGCATTTATTAACATTACTAGTGGCATCTATCTGATCCAGTGGTAATAGGTGGCTTAAATACAGAGCAGGATCTTCTAAAAGGCACATCCAGTACAGTATACAGCTAATGTAACACAATCCAACAGTTACCTTAGACAGATCCGCTCACTGTAGTCTGTTAGATGCCGTACATACAGGTTCCTTGGGATGGTATGAGGACTTTTACAAAAACTTTTACAACTATTCACCTGCTCAGACACAAGTGTCGCTAACTGTGCTATAACATCACTAGTGCTAGCCATCAGCAATCGAAGCATTGTATAATTCCAACAGGGAGTACCCTGCTATGTAATTGCCCACAGGTAGGCTTACCATACTATCCCTTTAAACCGGGACACTAATGAATTACACAGGTTCTGTGGCTGGCTGCATTTCTCCTGGTTTTAATCAGCTTCAGAACCCGTGTAATTCATAAGCATCCCAGTTTAAAGGGACAGCATGGTAGGCCTACCCATAGGGCACGGATAACGCTGGCTTTTGCCTTTAGTTTTAAATTTTATTTTTAAATATTCTGCTTACAGTATAGCATGTCTTTTGATTTTATTATGGTCTTATCGTACATCTCCTCTTGTATGATTTTACAGGCTTTATGGATGTTTTTTAATTTTACTAGTAAATGAATGTATATCATCTGAAAACCACCTCCTGTGGTCTCATTATTGAATTTTCCAGAATTAAATTGCTACTATCTATAGAAACTGAATCACCACGACCAGCACATTTGTATGCGACTTCTGTAGTCTGGAAAGTGATAGGGCCAAATTTATACTTTTTTTTAACATTTTTAACACAAACGAAACAAAACTGATAATAAGTACACAGAACGTAAAGGCAAAAAAATCACAACTTTTTTTGCAACCCACCTCTGCAAATTTTGGAGCCATCACACAAGTGAAGAGTAAAGTACGTATCCAGCAGGCGGTACCCATTCTTGCTGACGATGTTTCGTGCCGCGATATTCCGCAAGTGACGGAGGCGTCTCTAAACACAACAGTAAAGGGTGAGGAAGCAGGGATGTTTTATAAGAATGTCATACTGCAGGCCTGGCCAACCTGTGGCTCTCCAGCTGTTGTGAAACTACAAATCCCAGCACGCCCTGCTATTAGGGAATGCAAAAGTTGTGGCATGGCATGCTGGGATGTGTAGTTTTACAACAGCTGGAGAGCCACAGGTTGGCCAGCGCCTGTCATACAGCAATGGTTATTTCCAAATTTAATAATTCAGCTAAACAGGGATATAAACTACTATATGCATAATGTTATACTTGCAAGTCACTTTTAAAACCCACGAGGACCAATACAAACTCTCAAAGAGAAGTAACTTTTATTCTATTTGGGGAACAACACTGCACAGCTCTTTTTGGACTTTGTACATCGGATTGTGTTTTCAATGTCACCGTTTATCTGTACATCCCTACGGACACTTGTTGGCACCATATCAATAATGCACGACTATGATAAAAATGATAATATTTTCGTTTAAGAACGTAGGGTTTGTATGAATCATTTTCAGCAGACGCAGCTAGAAAACCGTTAATAAAACGGGCGCACACACACACTCGATAACAATTTTGCACACATACAAGGTCACTGTTCACCAATACCCCCCCTTAGCGAGGAAACTTATCACATGGCATTAAAATACTGTTATTAGGATAAAGCTCCCACGGGCTATTTTCCTGCGTAGCTGCGTTTTATTCTTTTTGGAAGAGGAAAAAAAAAAGTTAATCGGCAACATGTGATTTGGGATAATTTTAGGTCATGGACGTCGCACAAAGAACAGAATTGTGAGAACAAGCATGCGTCCCTCCGTGACATAGCAAATTGGACAGAGATGGTTAGAGAGAGAGTTTGCTATGTGGATTTATAGGGCAAGCCATTATATTGATTATTTCATTTATTAACAGTTTCTTATATAGTGCAGCATATTCCGTTGCGCTTTACAATTAGATCCACAGTAATAGAACAAGACTGGGTAATAACAGACATAGGAGGTAGGAAGGCCCTGCTCGCCAGATTACACTCTATTGGTAAATAGGCATTGATACACAAGGATAGGTGCTACCTATTGCATAATGGTCCAGTCAGATAGCAAAGGTTCTTGATGGGCTATATGATATTGTCACATAGCAATGCTGACTAGAGGTTAGGAGGATGTCAAAGTGAAAAAAAAGAAAATATTATACGTGAGGATGTGTGTGGATTGTCACTGTACAGTGGGGATGGAATATTTATGAAGGTAATGTGAGCGGTTCCAGAACTTGATAAGCTTGTCTGAATAGGAGAGTTTTCAGGGAACGCTTGAAGATTTCGAGACTAGAGGAGAGACTTGTTGTGCGAGTGGGTGCAGCCAGAAGAATGTCCTGCTATCATGCATGGGAGCGAGTAATGAGTGTGGATGAGAGAAGCGGATCTTGTAAAGAGCGGAGAAGGCGGGTAGGGAGATATTTTGAGATGAGTGACGAGATGTACGTTGATATAGTTTGGTTAATGGCCTTGCAAGTAAAATAACTTTATAATGAATACGGTAGAATACCGGTAACCAATGGAGGGACTGACAGAGCGGATCTGCAGACGATGAACGTCTAGCGAGGAAGATTAGCCTCGCAGCAGCATTCAGAATGGATTGTAGAATTGAGAGTCTCTTTTTGGTAAGACCAGTAAGAAGACTATTGCAATAATCAATGTGGGGAAGAATGAGAGGATGGATTAGAGTTTTTGCAATGTCTTCTGTAAGATAAAATTCAATCTGAGCAAAGTGCCACAATGGGAGCATTTACAGTAGAGCTGACATCACAAGTTTTCCCTCTCACCTCTATGGGGGAGAACCTGTGGTTGCTGGCTGGTGCGATGTGCCATTCCAGAACAGCACATTGCACCTATGGGCAGGAATTAAATTCCTCCCCAGAGAGAGGTGATGTATAACAAAACTAGAAAGCACATCATTTACCTAACATTATGTAAAATCAGAAGACTGTCTATAGATCAGGAAGCCTAACCAAAAGGCACAAATAAAAACACCTTACAAGATAGGTTAGAATTTGCATTGGAATAACGTGAGGCTGTTTCTCCTCCATTTAAGTTTAGCTCCAGGATAGCTATCTGCATAGTGGTCCAGGCTACGCGTTTCATTAATCCAAGGCTCTGTATCTTCACCAGCCAATGGGAACATTTGTAAGCAGTAGGAACAACATACTATATATAGACCATGTGTATTCAACATGTGGCCCTCCAGCTGGCACTTGTGGTTCTACAAGTGACGGCATGCCGGGGTTGGCCTGCTGGAACCTGCAGTTTGCCTGTAAAGAACAATATTACGGTACCATGATTACGTGGGGCATAGTCCCGGGCTTTCAGTCCAGGGCTGGTTGTTGCTCAGGAGGGGTACCCCATTTAAATTTTTTGGGCATCGTAGCACTTAATTTACAGATTCAGACTCAGTTGCGCAGAGATACAAAAGTGCTGCATATAAAATCAATCAGCACAGTCTCCTGGTGCGTCGCTCTGCGACTAAGTTGCATTTTCGGGCAAATAAAATGTGAAAAAGACGCCTGGCAGTAACAAAGTCGCACGGAACCTGGCGCGCTGAGAGGGGCTGTTTGGTGCGACTGCAGCAATAGTGGATGAGAACACATGTAATACGTAGTTTCCCCCGGCAATATCGCCCAGGGCAGCGCTAGTAATTTACAGCTTTGCCACCAGTCGTGTTTTTAGATGTAAGCAGGCCTTCTTGTAGGTGAATTAGCCTTTATCAGAATCCAGTCCGCACTGTCTAATGTTCACATTATCCTGTGATTGTGTTACAGCCGGTGTTAGACAAGCCCTTCACACAAAGGTGGGAAATGAATTGCCAGCAAAGGGTGCGTTTTGCCGTTGCCTCTGCGTTTAAAGGCTGGCAACGGCACAGAGTCTCGCACCCTCCGCCCAGCCGACTGGGGTAGCATACATTGTTCTGCAAGTTCCCGCACAAATTCAGCTGGGTGAAGGATCCGCCGCCAACTGAATTCAACTCAAAATGTGTGGCCTTTTCCCAGCACAGCTCGGAGCACATTACATATAGAAGTGTGGACGCTACAGTGTGCATCTGACACTTTCTGTTACAAACTATGGATTGTTACGGAAATTAATTAATTTTCTCCTTCGGATCCCCCCCCCTCCCCCCCTGCCCTCCTAACACAATGTGCCTGAGTAAGCTGCATATCGCCTGGCTGCATGTGATCAGCCATCATCTGCCCATATGACCAGGGGGATTACTCTCGGGGCCCATGCAAACAGTTGTTGAGAAGTGTAGACAATACTTTTACGTTCAACAGCGTTTGAAGCATGATCTGAGAGCCTTCTTGTAGCATAACATAGAAATCTCCTGCATTAGGCTGTTAGTACATATCAAAAATTTGTAAAATGATGACGAAACTGCCGTTTCTCCACAATTCTCAAAAAAAAAAAGTTGATGGAACAATAAAAATACTCACCCAACATCTGCTGGGCCTGCTGTAAATATCATATTAATAGCAGATGAAAAACTTTAGCAACAGCGGTTACAAAACCCAAATTAGAAGCAGAGAATGTGATGCAACTTATGGGGTCAATTCTATTCACCGACAGTTGAATAGCGCCGGGAATTAGCTCGCGGCGCTATTCAATTCAGCGGCAAGTGACACTAATTGTCGGGAATTCTTCTCTCACCCGTGGGGGATGAGAGAGGAAATCCGACAAAAGTGCTGCCACGCGGCCGGCGCGAGGCTGATTCTGTCGGGAATCACCCTCGCGGCGGGGAGTTAAGTCGGAGAATACCCGTTCTCCAGACAAAACAACCTGTTAAGTTCGGGCATTCGCCAACTTAACTTGAGCTGAACTGAATTGCGCCCGGGAGCTAATTCCCGACGCTATTCAACAGTCGGTGAATTGAAATCGACCCCTCTAGGTATGGAGTCGCTACATAGCATACGGAGAACTCGTTCAGTACCGATAGGCTGATTGGAGGAAAGGCCGACACACAGCATCATGCTGTAAAAAGTTACGCTGGAGATTAATGATAGCCGGGTTTTATCTTCCTAGCTGCAAACACAACAATAAAACACGAGAGTATTGGCAGCCCATTACACAGACAGCTTGCTGAGCAGCTATACATTATTAATCGAACGACTTGTAATGCCAGCATCACTGGCAAAAAGTACAAGGAGGAGATGGGCATCCAGCGGCATGGCTCCTTAGATGGATCTAGTAACAGCAACAACAGAAACATAACCCAGTACACACGGCTGGCAGAGGAGGTAGGCACTGAAAACCCTGGTGGTACACACAGCACCAATCACTGGATGGAACCGTACTACCAGCTGCACAGTGCTGCAGTATTAAAGGGGCTCTTGTAGCAGACGTTGCCCAGATTGCGGATACACACAGATGGCAGGGAAACTGATATACTATAGTCATGTATTTACTGTAACCAAGTTACACTATAAATATACTATAGGGCTTGTCCTGACTGATGCATTTACACCCAAATAACACGGTGGATGCATTTCTTGTATTTTCTTACAGCAGTTAAGTGATCACTTCATTGACGTTAAAGGTATGTTGCAATAAAGTATCCGCACACACAAGTGATGTGCAAAAGCAAGTGGGACAGGCGAGCTGATAGAAGGGCACCAGGGATCTGTTTACATGGCTCAGGTTAGAAGTTACAGGTAAGTCTTTATTATAATGTACTGGTATGTTGCCATCATTTCAGAAAAGGAAATCCTGAACACAAGAGTTATACAATCAGGCTATTTATATAGAAAAGGGTCAGGAGCAAAGCAGTATTCAGGAAAGGAGGTTACAACATCATCATCATCCCTGGAGATGAGCTACAAGAATGTGTGTGAGGAGGGTTACACAGCTCCCGTGGCTCCTGATATCGGGAACACAGAACGCTTCATTTCACTACAATGCACATTCCTGGCGTATCTGAAGTGTTAGGATAAGTGGGAAATGGCAGAATAACATCCGCACGTTGCACCCACTCTGAAGGGCTGAGTCCCACTGGCACGTGTAACGCACATGTACAAATACCCAACACTGGTGCCACCATATACACTGCGGTTTTCATAGCGCAGCCATTTGCGTTCTGGTTTTCAGGAGACAGCTTGTTCTTATTTTCTGCAAATACGGAATACATATGTGATCCCGGCAGCGACTGAGCTCGCAACGCCTTGCGGACGGTTATATTCCCACTCGGGTGGTGGCGTGGACCGACCACCCGTGTGCGAATCCAAGTCTGTTGGTCAGTGTCTGGCATTTTACCGGCTGTCACAATTCTGGTGACGGTATTCTGAACGCCAGGATCCCGACAGCAGGTATATTAACTGCATCCCTCAGGAACGCAGTTGGCCAAGGCTGGTGGAACATGGCTTAGTGGAGGACATAGATCCAGGGTTGGGAGAAGCTCCCACCCTGACACGCAGATTGTGATTTAAACACATAAGAGCAGCAGGAAGCTTCGTCTCCGCGCTTGTCATGCAGCGTGCGGCCGCTGTGCACACTGCACTGGTCGTCCAGCAGAGCGCAGAGGGGGCAAAGGGAGCTGCAGCTGGAATATGGATGATAGGTCAATAGTGTCTAGATCAACAATGAATCGGTCTACAGGTACAAGCGCAGCAGCAGAAGACCGTGGCGACTATAAACGTTCAACTGACTGTGGTCACATGATGAAAATTACACCCAATAGAACTGGAAAAAGAACTTGTGTCGACCATTATCATGTCAACCTTACCCACTGTCTACCATATGTGGTCGACGTAATGACTATCTAAAACCAGGGATGAGGAACCTTCAGCCCTCCAGCTGTTGTTAAACTACACATCCCATCATGCCCTGCAAGAGTTTTAGCATGGCCAAATAGCAAAACTGCTGGTATGTGTAGCTCAACAGCAGCAGGAGGGCCAAAGGTTCCCCATCCCCTGATCTAAACAGTGTAGGTCTATACCGGACCCCCTGCAGCTCACCAAGACAGGGGTCAGGTCTGCAAAGCACTGCCGGTGCAAAACGTGGGAGCATAGAGCTGCGCAGCTCAGCCAGGGTCAGGGGGCACAAGGCTCTGCAGCCCACCCAGGGTCAGGGGGCACGGGGCTAAGCAGCCCACCCAGGGTCAGGGGGCACGGGGCTAAGCAGCCCACCCAGGGTCAGGGGGCACGGGGCTAAGCAGCCCACCCAGGGTCAGGGGGCACGGGGCTCTGCAGCTACTCACCCAGCATTGGGGCACAGGGCTCTGCAGCTCACCCAGCAATGAGGCACAGGGCTCTGCAGCTCACGTAGCATTGGGGAACAGGGCTCTGCAGCTCACCCAGCATTGGGGCACAGGGCTCTGCAGCTCACCCAGCATTGGGGCACAGGGCTCTGCAGCTCACCCAGCATTGGGGCACAGGGCTCTGCAGCTCACCCAGCATTGGGGCACAGGGCTCTGCAGCTCACCCAGCATTGGGGCACAGGGCTCTGCAGCTCACCCAGCATTGGGGCACAGGGCTCTGCAGCTCACCCAGCATTGGGGCACACGGCTCTGCAGCTCACCCAGGGTCAGAGGGCACCACCAACACAATGCACCGGGGCAGTGGACAATACCCGATGAGAGGAGAGGTGATGATGGGGTGAGGGAGGGGGTGGTCAGCTCACCTGCTGGGAGTGCAGCTCTACGTGCAGGGACCGGGATACCGCTGCAGGCCCGGCCACCATGCCAACCCCGGGAGGCATTGCCGCAGGGGCCAGTACGGACATGCCGTCCCTCCCGGTGCCCCTGGCCGGGCCGGAGACGCTCATGGCGGCGGTGTCACTCCGGGAATGACAGACTGTCACGGTGACGGGACCGCGCCGCTTTCTCTTCCTTCCGGGTCCACGGCCGCGCACGCGCGCGCGCCCCCGCTTTCTCTCTCCCGCGCAGCCTCCACCCACTCTCCGCAGGCTCCGCCCCCATACGGCTCTCCCTGACGGCAGGCGTTCTGATTGGCTGTCTCACCCATCAATCTCAGGGAGTGGCCAATCAGAAAGCGTAGCCTGAAACTCAGCGCGTTTGTTGCTTACCTCAAGGTAGTCCTCCTACTGGAGGCCGCCGCCGCCGCCGCCGCCGTTACAAATTGCCACAGTGATGCGGGCACCTACTGTGACGCCTCATGCCTTAGTGCCTCTGCCGTGCCGTGCTCGGCTCCTAGCAGTCATGTGCTGGGCAGAGCACTGGTGCCCCCCTAGTTGCCTCCAGCCGGGGGCTGCTGTCAGTGCTTTCTCTTTGTCACAAAACAATGTTGTAATGGGGCACATAATAATGGGGCACCCCCTGTCATGTACGAAAAATGTAATTTCTCTATCGTCCTAGTGGATGCTGGGGTTCCTGAAAGGACCATGGGGAATAGCGGCTCCGCAGGAGACAGGGCACAAAAAGTAAAGCTTTATGATCAGGTGGTGTGTACTGGCTCCTCCCCCTATGACCCTCCTCCAAGCCTCAGTTAGGTTTTTGTGCCCGTCCGAGAAGGGTGCAATCTAGGTGGCTCTCCTAAAGAGCTGCTTAGAAAAGTTTAGCTTAGGTTTTTTATTTTACAGTGAGTCCTGCTGGCAACAGGATCACTGCAACGAGGGACTTAGGGGAGAAGAAGTGAACTCACCTGCGTGCAGGATGGATTGGCTTCTTTGGCTACTGGACATTAGCTCCAGAGGGACGATCACAGGTACAGCCTGGATGGTCACCGGAGCCTCGCCGCCGGCCCCCTTGCAGATGCTGAAAAGAGAAGAAGGTCCAGAATCGGCGGCAGAAGACTCCTCAGTCTTCTTAAGGTAGCGCACAGCACTGCAGCTGTGCGCCATTGCTCTCAGCACACTTCACACGGCAGTCACTGAGGGTGCAGGGCGCTGGGGGGGGGCGCCCTGGGAAGCAATGTAAACCTATTTTTTGGCATAAAATACCTCACATATAGCCTCCGGGGGCTATATGGAGATATTTAACCCCTGCCAGAATCCGTTAAAGAGCGGGAGACGAGCCCGCCGAAAAAGGGGCGGGGCCTATCTCCTCAGCACACAGCGCCATTTTCCTCACACAGCTCCGCTGGTCAGGAAGGCTCCCAGGCTCTCCCCTGCACTGCACTACAGAAACAGGGTAAAACAAGAGAGGGGGGGCAAAATTGTGGCAAAATTATATATATTAAAGCAGCTATATAGGGAGCACTTATTATAAGGCTATCCCTGTCATATATAGCGCTTTTGGTGTGTGCTGGCAAACTCTCCCTCTGTCTCCCCAAAGGGCTAGTGGGGTCCTGTCTTCTTTAAGAGCATTCCCTGTGTGTCTGCTGTGTGTCGGTACGTGTGTGTCGACATGTATGAGGACGATATTGGTGTGGAGGCGGAGCAATTGCCAAATATGGGGATGTCACCCCCTAGGGAGTCGACACCAGAATGGATGGCTTTATTTATGGAATTACGGGATAGTGTCAACACGCTAAAGCAGTCGTTTGACGACATGAGACGGCCGGACAATCAATCAGCACCTGTCCAGGCGCCTCAAACACCGTCAGGGGCTGTAAAACGCCCGTTACCTCAGTCGGTCGACACGGACCCAGACACAAGCACTGATTCCAGTGGCGACGGTGACGAATCAACCGTATTTTCCAGTAGGGCCACACGTTATATGATTTTGGCAATGAAGGAGGCGTTACATATTGCTGATACTACAGGTACCACAAAACAGGGTATTATGTGGGGTGTGAAAAAACTACCTATAGTTTTTCCTGAATCAGATGAATTAAATGAGGTGTGTGATGAAGCGTGGGTTGCCCCCGATAAAAAACTGCTAATTTCAAAGAAGTTATTGGCTTTATACCCTTTCCCGCCAGAGGTTAGGGCGCGCTGGGAAACACCTCCTAGGGTGGACAAGGCGCTCACACGCTTATCAAAACAAGTGGCGTTACCCTCTCCTGAGACGGCCGCACTTAAAGATCCAGCAGATAGGAGGATGGAAAATATCCAAAAAAGTATATACACACATACAGGTGTTATACTACGACCAGCTATAGCGACAGCCTGGATGTGCAGTGCTGGGGTAGTTTGGTCAGAGTCCCTGATTGAAAATATTGATACCCTGGATAGGGACAATGTTTTACTGTCTTTAGAGCAAATAAAGGATGCGTTTCTTTATATGCGTGATGCACAGAGGGATATTTGCACACTGGCATCACGGGTAAGTGCTATGTCCATTTCGGCCAGAAGAAGTTTATGGACGCGACAGTGGTCAGGTGATGCGGACTCAAAACGGCATATGGAAGTTTTGCCGTATAAAGGGGAGGAGTTATTTGGTGTTGGTCTATCGGATTTGGTGGCCACGGCTACAGCCGGGAAATCCACCTTTTCTCTAACGTCCTAGTGGATGCTGGGGACTCCGTCAGGACCATGGGGAATAGCGGGCTCCGCAGGAGACAGGGCACATCTAAAAAAGCTTTTAGGTCACATGGTGTGTACTGGCTCCTCCCCCTATGACCCTCCTCCAAGCCTCAGTTAGGTTTTTGTGCCCGTCCGAGAAGGGTGCAATCTAGGTGGCTCTCTTAAAGAGCTGTTTAGAAAAGTTTTTTTTTAGGTTTCATTCAGTGATTCCTGCTGGCAACAGGATCACTGCAACGAGGGACTTAGGGGAGAGATCTCCAACTCACCTGCGTGCAGGATGGATTGGGATCTTAGGCTACTGGACACTGAGCTCCAGAGGGAGTCGGAACACAGGTCAGCCTGGGGTTCGTCCCGGAGCCGCGCCGCCGATCCCCCTTACAGACGCTGAAGAAGACGGCAGAACGGAGGTCCGGAAACAGGCGGCAGAAGACTTCACAGTCTTCATGAAGGTAGCGCACAGCACTGCAGCTGTGCGCCATTGTTGTCACACGGCTCACTGACCTAGTCACGGAGGGTGCAGGGCGCTGCTGGGGGCGCCCTGGGCAGCAATATAAGTACCTTATTGGCAAAATAAATACATCACATATAGCCATTAAGGCTATATGTATGTATTTTAACCCAGGCCAGTTCTTAAAAACCGGGAGAAAAAACCCGCCGAAAAAGGGGCGGAGCTTATTCTCCTCAGCACACAGCGCCATTTTCCCTCACAGAAAGGCTGAGGGGAAGGCTCCCATGCTCTCCCCTGCACTGCACTACAGAAACAGGGTTAAAACAGAGAGGGGGGGCACTGATTTGGCGATATAAATATATATTAAATGCTATAAGGGAGGAACACTTTTATAAAGGTTGTCCCTGTATAATTATACCATTTTGGTGTGTGCTGGCAAACTCTCCCTCTGTCTCCCCAAAGGGCTAGTGGGTCCTGTCCTCTATCAGAGCATTCCCTGTGTGTGTGCTGTATGTCGGTACGTGTGTGTCGACATGTATGAGGAAAATGTTGGTGAGGAGGCGGAGCAAATTGCCTGTAATGGTGATGTCACTCTCTAGGGAGTCGACACCGGAATGGATGGCTTACTTGTGGAAGTACGTGATCATGTCAACACGCTGCGAGCCGGTTGACGACATGAGACGACCGGCAAACAAATTAGTACCTGTCCAGGCGTCTCAGACACCGCCAGGGGCTTGTAAAAACGCCCATTTACCTCAGGGACACTGACTCCAGTGTCGACGGTGAAGAAACAAACGTATTTTCCTTTAGGGCCACACGTTACATGTTAAGGGCATGAAGGAGGTGTTACATATTTCTGATACTACAAGTACCACAAATAAGGGTATTTTGTAGGGTGTGAATAAACTACTTGTAGTTTTGCCTGAATCAGATAAATTAAATGAAGTGTGTGATGATACGTGGGGTTCCTCCGATAGAAAGTTATGGGCGGTATACCCTTTCCCGCCAGAAGTAAGGGCGAGTTGGGAAACACACCTTAGGGTGGATAAGGCGCTCACACGCTTATAAAAACAAGTGGCGTTACCGTCTCCAGATACGGCCGCCCTCAAGGAGCCAGCTGATAGGAAGCTGAAAAATAGCCTAAGAAGTATATACACACATACTGGTGTTATACTACGACCAGCAATCGCCTCAGACTGGATGTGCAGCGCTGAGGGGGCTTGGTCGGATTTCCTGACTGAAAATTTTGATACCCTTGACAGGGACAAGATTTTATTGTCTATAGAGCATTTTAAGGATGCATTTCTATATATGCGTGATGCGCAGAGGGATATTTGCATTCTGGCATCAAGAGTAAATGTGATGTCCATATCTGCCAGACGAAGACACGACAGTGGTCAGGTGAGGCAGATTCCAGACGGCACATGGAAGTATTGCCGTATAAAGGGGCGGTCCATCGGACCTGGTGGCCATGGCGACAGCTGAAAAATCCACCTTTTGTTCCCCGAGTCACATCTCAGCAGAAAAGGACACAGTCTTTTCAGTCTCAGTCCTTTCGTCCCCATACGGGCAGGCGGGCAAAGGCCAGTCATATCTGCCCAGGGGTAGAGGAAAGGGAAGAAGACTGCAGCAAGCAGCCCATTCCCAGGAACAGAAGCCCTTCACAGCTTCTGCCAAGTCCGCAGCATGACGCTGGGGCAGTACAAGTGGACTCAGGTGCGGTAGGGGGTCATCTCAAGAGTTTCAGCACGCAGTGGGCTCACTCGCAAGGGGACTCCTGGATCCTACATGTAGTATCCCAGGTGTACATTGGAAATTCGAGACGTCTCCTCCTCACAAGTTCCGGAAGTCTGTTTTACCAACGTCTACCTCCGACAGGGAGGCAGTATTGGAAACAATTCACAGGCTGTATTCCCAGCAGGTGATAATCAAAGTACCCCTCCTACAACAAGGGAGGGGGTATTATTCCACACTATATTGTGGTACTGAAGCCAAACGGCTCGGTGAGATCTGGAATATTTGAACACTTACATACAAGCGTTCAAATCAAGATGGAGTCACTCAGAGCAGTGATAGCGAACCAGGAAGAAGGGGACGAGATGGTGTCACTGGATATCAGGGACATTTACCTACATGTCCAAATTTGCCCTTCTCACCAAGGGTACTTCAGGTTCGTGGTACAGAACTGTCACTATCAGTTCAGACGCTGCCGTTTGGATTGTCCACGGCGCCCCGGGTCTTTACCAAGGTAATGGCCGAAATGATGATTCTTCTTAAAAGAAACTTGGACGCTTTCCTGATAAGGGCAAGGTCCAGAGAACAGTTGGAGGTCGGAGTAGCACTATCTTTAATAGTTCTACGACAGCACGAGTGGATTCTAAATATTCCAAAATCGTAGCTTTTCCGAGGACACGTCTACTGTTCCTAGGGATGATTCTGGACACAGTCCAGAAAAAGGTGTTTCTCCCAGAGGAGAAAGCCAGGGAGTTATCCGAGCTAATCGGGATCCTCCTAAAACCAGGAAAAGTGTCAGTGCATCATTGCACAAGAGTCCTGGTAAAAATGGTGGCTTATTACGAAGCAATTCCATTCGGCAGATTTCACGCAAGAACTCTTCAGTGGGATCTGCTGGACAAATGGTCCGGATCGCATCTTCAGATGCATCAGCGGATAACCCTATATCCAAGGACAAGGGTGTCTCTCCTGTGGTGATTACAGAGTGCTCATCTTCTGGAGGGCCACAGATTCAGCATTCAGGATTGGATGCTGGTAACCACGGAGGCCAGCCTGAGAGGCTGGGGAGCAGTCACACAGGGAAAAAATTTCCAGGAAAGTGTGATCAAGTCTGGAGAATTCTCTCCACATAGATGGAGCTAAGAGCGAAATTATAAGGCTCTAAACTTAGCAAGACCTCTGCTTCAAGGTCAGCCGGTATTGATCCAGTGGGATAACATCACGGCAGTCGCCCACGTAAACAGAAAGGGCGACACAAGAAGCTGGAGGGCAGTGAAAACACTGCAAGGATTTTTCGCTAGGCGGAAAATCATGTGATAGCACTGTCAGCAGTGTTCTCTCCGGGAGTGGACGACTGGGAAGCAGACTTCCTCAGCAGGCATGACCTCCACCTGGGAGAGTGGGAACTTCATAGGGAAGTTTTTCCGCATGATTGTGAGCCATTGGCAAAGACCAAAGGTGGAAATGATGGCGTCCCGCCCGAACAAAAAACGGGACAGGTATTGCGCCAGGTCATGAGACCTTCAGGCGATAGCTGTGGATGTCCTGGTAACACCGTGGGTGTAACAGTCGGTGTATGTGTTCCCTCCTCTGCTTCTCATAACCAAGGTATTGAGAATTATAAGACATAGAGGAGTATGAACTATACTCGTGACTCCGGATTGGCCAAGAGGGACTTGGTACCCGGAACTTCAAGAGATGCTCACAGAGGACTAAGGGCCTGGGGAGCTAAGAAGGGACTTGCTTCAGCAGGTACCATGTCTATTCCAAGACTTACCGCGGCTGCGTTTGACGGCATGGCGGTTGAATGCCGGATCCTGAAGGAAAAAGGCATTCCATAAGAGGTCATACCTACCCTGGTCAAAGCCAGGAAGGAGGTGATCGCACAACGTCATCACCACATGTGGTGAAAATATGTTGCGTGGGTGAGGCCAGGAAGGCCCCACGAAGAAAATTCAACTAGGTCGATTTCTACACTTCCTGAAAACAGGAGTGTTTTGAGCCTAAAATTGGGGTTCTTTAAGGTTTTAAGTTTCGGCCCTGTAGAATTTCTTCCGAAAAGAATTGACTTCAGTTCCTGAAGTCCAGATTGTCAAGGGAGTATTGCATATACACCCCTTTTTGTGCCTCTAGTGGCACCGTGGGATCTCAACATAGTGTTGGGATTCCTTAAAATCATATTGGTTTGAACCGCTCAAATCTGTGGATTTGAAATATATCACATGGAAAGTGAACATGCTGTTGACCAATATCTCACATGGACAGTGACCATGCTGTTGGTCCTGGCCTCGGCCAGGCGTTTGTCAGAATGGGCGGCTTTGTCTTGCAAAAGCCCATATTTAATTTTCCATTCAGACAGGGCAGAACTGGGACTCGTCTCCAGTTTTCTTCCTAAGGGGGTGTCAGGTTTTTCACCTGAAACAACCTATTATGGTGCCTGCGGCTTCTAGGGACTTGGAGGACTCCAAGTTACTAGACGTTGTCAGGACCCTAAAATATATATATATATATATATATATATATATATATATATATATAGTTTAGGACGGCTGGAGTCAGAAAGTCTGACTTGCTGTTTATATTGTATGGCACCCAACAAGATGGGTGCTCCTGCGTCTAAACAGACGATTGCACGTTGGATCTGTAGCACAATCCAACTTGCACATTCTGTGGCAGGCGTGCCACAGCCTAAATCTGTAAAGGCCCACTCCACTAGGAAAGTGGGCGCATCTTGGGCGGCTGCCCAAGGGGTCTCGGCATTACAACTTTGCCGAGCAGCTACGTGGTCAGGGGAGAACACGTTTGTAAAATTTTACAAATTTGATACTCTGACTAAGGAGGACCTGGAGTTCTCTCATTCGGTGCTGCAGAGTCATCCGCACTCTCCCGCCCGTTTGGGAGCTTTGGTATAATCCCCATGGTCCTGACGGAGTCCCCAGCATCCACTAGGACGTTAGAGAAAATAAGAATTTACTTACCGATAATTCTATTTCTCGTAGTCCGTAGTGGATGCTGGGCGCCCATCCCAAGTGCGGTTTGTCTGCAATGCTTGTACATAGTTATTGTTACAAAAATCGGGTTATTCTTGTTGTGAGCCATCTTTTCAGAGGCTACTTCGTTTTGTTATCATACTGTTAACTGGGTTCAGATCACAAGTGGTACGGTGTGATTGGTGTGGCTGGTATGAGTCTTACCCGGGATTCAAGATCCTTCCTTATTGTGTACGCTCGTCCGGGCACAGTACCTAACTGAGGCTTGGAGGAGGGTCATAGGGGGAGGAGCCAGTACACACCATGTGACCTAAAAGCTTTTTTAGATGTGCCCTGTCTCCTGCGGAGCCCGCTATTCCCCATGGTCCTGACGGAGTCCCCAGCATCCACTACGGACTACGAGAAATAGAATTATCGGTAAGTAAATTCTTATTTTTACCTCAAGTCACTCCCCAACAGAAAAAGACACCGACTTTTCAGCCGCAGCCCTTTCGTTCCTTTAAAAACAAAAGAGCAAAGGGATATTCATATCTGCCACGAGGCAGAGGAAAGGGGAAGAGACTGCAACAGGCAGCTCCTTCCCAGGAACAGAAGCCCTCCCCCGCTTCTACAAAAGCCTCAGCATGACGCTGGGGCTTCTCTAGCGGACTCGGGGGCGGTGGGGGGTCGTCTCAAGAATTTCAGCGCGCAGTGGGCTCACTCGCAGGTGGATCCCTGGATCCTGCAGATAATATCTCAGGGTTACAGGTTGGAACTAGAGACGTCTCCACCTCGCCGTTTCCTGAAGTCTGCTTTACCAACGTCCCCCTCCGACAGGGTGACGGTCTTGGAAGCCATTCACAAGCTGTACTCTCAGCAGGTGATAGTCAAGGTACCCCTTTTACAACAAGGAAAGGGGTATTATTCCACTCTATTTGTGGTACCGAAGCCGGATGGCTCGGTAAGACCTATTCTAAATCTGAAATCCTTGAACCTGTACATAAAAAAGTTCAAGTTCAAGATGGAGTCACTCAGAGCGGTGATAGCGAACCTGGAAGAAGGGGACTTTATGGTATCCTTGGACATCAAGGATGCGTATCTCCACGTTCCAATTTACCCCTCACACCAGGGGTACCTCAGGTTCGTCGTACAGAACTGTCACTATCAGTTTCAGACGCTGCCGTTTGGATTGTCCACGGCACCTCGGGTCTTTACCAAGGTAATGGCCGAGATGATGATTCTTCTTCGAAGAAAAGGCGTATTAATTATCCCATACTTGGACGATCTCCTAATAAGGGCAAGGTCCAGAGAACAGCTAGAGATGGGACTAGCACTGTCTCAAGAAGTGCTAAAGCAGCACGGGTGGATTCTGAATATTCCAAAATCCCAGTTAATTCCGACAACACGTCTGCTGTTCTTAGGAATGATTCTGGACACGGTTCAGAAAAAGGTTTTTCTCCCGGAGGAAAAAGCCAAGGAGTTATCCGAACTTGTCAGGAACCTCCTAAAACCAGGAAAGGTGTCTGTACATCAATGCACAAGAGTCCTGGGAAAAATGGTGGCTTCTTACGAAGCAATTCCATTCGGCAGATTCCACGCAAGAGTTTTCCAGAGGGATCTGCTGGACAAATGGTCAGGGTCGCATCTTCAGATGCACCAGCGGATAACCCTGTCTCCAAGGACAAGGGTATCTCTTCTGTGGTGGTTGCAGAGTGCTCATCTATTGGAGGGCCGCAGATTCGGCATACAGGATTGGATCCTGGTGACCACGGACGCCAGCCTGAGAGGCTGGGGAGCAGTCACACAAGGAAGAAACTTCCAGGGCGTGTGGTCGAGCCTGGAAACGTCTCTTCACATAAACATTCTGGAACTAAGAGCAATCTACAATGCTCTAAGCCAGGCAGAACCTCTGCTTCAAGGAAAACCGGTGTTGATCCAGTCGGACAACATCACGGCAGTCGCCCATGTAAACAGACAGGGCGGCACAAGAAGCAGGAGTGCAATGGCAGAAGCTGCAAGGATTCTTCGCTGGGCGGAGAATCATGTGATAGCACTGTCAGCAGTGTTCATCCCGGGAGTGGACAACTGGGAAGCAGACTTCCTCAGCAGACACGACCTTCACCCGGGAGAGTGGGGACTTCATCCAGAAGTTTTCCACATGCTTGTAATCCGTTGGGAAAGACCAATGGTGGACATGATGGCGTCTCGCCTCAACAAAAAACTGGACAGGTATTGCGCCAGGTCAAGAGATCCGCAGGCAATAGCTGTGGACGCGCTGGTAACGCCTTGGGTGTACCAGTCGGTGTATGTGTTTCCTCCTCTGCCTCTCATACCAAAAGTATTGAGAATTATACGGCAAAGAGGCGTAAGAACGATACTAGTGGCTCCGGATTGGCCAAGAAGGACTTGGTACCCGGAACTTCAAGAGATGATCACGGAGGATCCGTGGCCTCTACCTCTGAGAAGGGACCTGCTTCAGCAGGGTCCCTGTCTGTTTCAAGACTTACCGCGGCTGCGTTTGACGGCATGGCGGTTGAACGCCGGATCCTAAAGGGAAAAGGCATTCCGGAAGAAGTCATTCCTACCTTGATTAAAGCAAGGAAGGAAGTAACCGCGCAACATTATCACCGCATTTGGCGAAAATATGTTGCGTGGTGCGAGGATCGGAGTGCTCCGACGGAGGAATTTCAACTGGGTCGATTCCTACATTTCCTGCAATCAGGATTGTCTATGGGTCTCAAATTGGGATCTATTAAGGTTCAAATTTCGGCCCTGTCGATTTTCTTCCAGAAGAAATATCTCACATGGAAAGTGACCATGCTACTAGCCCTGGCTTCGGCCAGGAGAGTGTCAGAACTGGCAGCTTTATCTTACAAAAGCCCATATCTGATTTTCCATTCGGACAGGGCAGAACTGCGGACTCGTCCGCATTTTCTCCCTAAGGTGGTGTCAGCATTTCATCTGAACCAGCCTATTGTAGTGCCTGCGGCTACAAGCGACTTGGAGGACTCCAAGTTGTTGGACGTTGTCAGAGCTTTAAAAATATACATTTCAAGGACAGCTGGAGTCAGGAAATCTGACTCACTGTTTATACTATATGCTCCCAACAAGTTGGGCGCTCCTGCGTCTAAGCAGATTATTGCGCGCTGGATTTGTAGTACGATTCAGCTTGCACATTCTGTGGCAGGCCTGCCACAGCCAAAATCGGTAAATGCCCACTCCACAAGGAAGGTGGGTTCTTCTTGGGCGGCTGCCCGAGGGGTCTCGGCATTACAACTCTACCGAGCGGCTACGTGGTCGGGGGAGAACACGTTTGTAAAATTCTACAAATTTGATACCCTGGCTAAGGAGGACCTGGAGTTCTCTCATTCGGTGCTGCAGAGTCATCCGCACTCTCCCGCCCGTTTGGGAGCTTTGGTATAATCCCCATGGTCCTTTCAGGAACCCCAGCATCCACTAGGACGATAGAGAAAATAAGAATTTACTTACCGATAATTCTATTTCTCGGAGTCCGTAGTGGATGCTGGGCGCCCATCCCAAGTGCGGATTATCTGCAATAATTGTACATAGTTATTGTTACCTAAATCGGGTTATTGTTGTAGGGAGCCATCTTTCAGAGGCTCCTCTGTTATCATACTGTTAACTGGGTTTAGATCACAGGTTGTACGGTGTGATTGGTGTGGCTGGTATGAGTCTTACCCGGGATTCATAAATCCTTCCTTATTGTGTACGCTCGTCCGGGCACAGTATCCTAACTGAGGCTTGGAGGAGGGTCATAGGGGGAGGAGCCAGTACACACCACCTGATCATAAAGCTTTACTTTTTGTGCCCTGTCTCCTGCGGAGCCGCTATTCCCCATGGTCCTTTCAGGAACCCCAGCATCCACTACGGACTCCGAGAAATAGAATTATCGGTAAGTAAATTCTTATTTTTTTTGGCAAAAAAATACCTCACATATAGCCTCCGGGGCTATATGGAGATATTTAACCCCTGCCAGAATCCATTTTTAAGCGGGAGACGAGCCCGCCGAAAAGGGGGCGGGGCCTATCTCCTCAGCACACAGCGCCATTTCCTCACACAGTTCCGCTGGTCAGGAAGGCTCCCAGGCTCTCTCCTGCACTGCACTACAGAAACAGGGTTAAATCAAGAGAGGGGGGGCAAAATTTGGCGAAATTGTGATTTTATAAAAGCAGCTATAAGGGAGCACTTATTATAAGGCTATCCCTGTAAAATATAGCGCTTTGGTGTGTGCTGGCAAACTCTCCCTCTGTCTCCCCAAGGGGCTAGTGGGGTCCTGTCCTCTATCAGAGCATTCCCTGTGTGTGTGTGCTATATGTCGGTACGTGTGTGTCGACATGTATGAGGACGATGTTGGTGAGGAGGCGGAGCAAATTGCCTGTAATGGTGATGTCACTCTCTAGGGAGTCGACACCGGAATGGATGGCTTATTTATGGAATTACGTGATAATGTCAACACGCTGCAAGGTCGGTTGGCGACATGAGACGGCTGGCAAACAAATTAGTACCTGTCCAGGCGTCTCAAACACCGTCAGGGGCGTTAAAACGTCCTTTTACCTCAGTCGGTCGACAGACACGGACACTGATTTCAGTGTCGACGGTGAAGAAACAAACGTATTTCCCTTTAGGACCACACGTTACTTGTTAAGGGCAATGAAGGAGGTGTTACATATTTCTGATACTACAAGTACCACAAAAGAGGGTATTATGTGGGATGTGAAAAAACTACCTGTAGTTTTTCATGAATCAGATAAATTAAATGAAGTGTGATGATGCGTGGGTTCCCCCCCGTTAGAAAATTATTGGCGGTATACCCTTTCCCGCCAGAAGTTAGGGCGCGGTGGGAAACACCCCTTAGGGTGGATAAGGCGCTCACACGCTTATCAAAACAAGTGGCGGTACCGTCTATAGATAGGGCCGTCCTCAAGGAGCCAGCTGACAGGAGGCTGGAAAATATCATAAAAAGTATATACACACATACTGGTGTTATACTGCGACCAGCGATCGCCTCAGCCTGGATGTGCAGAGCTGGGGTGGCTTGGTCGGATTCCCTGACTAAAAATATTGATACCCTTGACAGGGACAGTATTTTATTGACTATAGAGCATTTAAAGGATGCATTTCTATATATACGAGATGCACAGAGGGATATTTGCACTCTGGCATCAAGAGTAAGTGCGATGTCCATATCTGCCAGAAGATGTTTATGGACACGACAGTGGTCAGGTGATGCAGATTCCAAACGGCACAAAGGTGTATTGCCGTATAAAGGAAGAGGAGTTATTTGGGGTCGGTCCATCGGACCTGGTGGCCACGGCAACTGCTGGAAAATCCACCGTTTTTACCCTAAGTCACATCTCTGCAGAAAAAGACACCGTCTTTTCAGCCTCAGTCCTTTCGTCCCTATAAGAGTCATATCTGCCCAGGGATAGAGGAAAGGGAAGAAGACTGCAGCAGGCAGCCCATTCCCAGGAACAGAAGCCTTCCACCGCTTCTGCCAAGCTCTCAGCATGACGCTGGGACCGTACAGGACCCCTGGATCCTACAAGTAGTATCCCAGGGGTACAGATTGGAATGTCGAGACGTTTCCCCCTCGCAGGCTCCTGAAGTCTGCTTTACCAAGGTCTCCCTCCGACAAGGAGGCAGTATGGGAAACAATTCACAAGCTGTATTCCCAGCAGGTGATAATCAAATTACCCCTCCTACAACAAGGAAAGGGGTATTATTCCACACTATATTGTGGTACTGAAGCCAGAAGGCTAGGTGAGACCTATTCTAAATCTAAAAAATTTGAACACTTACAAAGGTTCAAATCAAGATGGAGTCACTCAGAGCAGTGATAACGAACCAGGAAGAAGGGGACTATATAGTGTCCCGGGACATCAGGGATGCTTACCTCCATGTCCCAAATTTGCCCTTCTCACTAAGGGTACTTCATGTTCGTGGTACAGAACTGTCACTATCAGTTTCAGACGCTGCCGTTGGATTGTCCACGGCACCCCGGGTCTTTACCAAGGTAATGGCCGAAATGATGATTCTTCTTCGAAGAAAAGGCGTCTTAATTATCCCTTACTTGGACGATCTCCTGATAAGGGCAAAGTCCAGGGAACAGTTGGAGGTCGGAGTAGCACTATCTCGGATACTGCTACAACAGCACGGGTGGATTCTAAATATTCCAAAATCGCAGCTGATCCCGACGACACGTCTGCTGTGCCTAGGGATGATTCTGGACACAGTCCAGAAAAAGGTGTTTCTCCCGGAAGAGAAAGCCAGGGAGTTATCCGAGCTAGTCAGGAACCTCCTAAAACCAGGAAAAGTGTCAGTGCATCATTGCACAAGGGTCCTGGTAAAAATGGTGGCTTCCTACGAAGCAATTCCATTCGGCAGATTTCACGCAAGAACTTTTCAGTGGGATCTGCTGGACAAATGGTCCGGATCGCATCTTCAGATGCATCAGCGGATAACCCTATATCCAAGGACAAGGGTGTCTCTCCTGTGGTGGTTACAGAGTGCTCATCTTCTAGAGGGCCGCAGATTCGGCATTCAGGATTGGATGCTGGTGACCACGGAGGCCAGCCCGAGAGGCTGGGGAGCAGTCACACAAGGAAAAAATTTCCAGGGAGTGTGATCAAGTCTGGAGACTTTTCTCCACATAAATATACTGGAGCTAAGGGTAATTTTATAATGCTCTAAGCTTAGCAAGACCTCTGCTTCAAGGTCAGCCGGTATTGATCCAGTGGGAAAAACATCACGGCAGTCGCCCACGTAAACAGACAGGGCGGCACAAGAAGCAGGAGGGCAATGGCAAAAACTGCAAGGACTTTTCGCTGGGCGGAAAATCATGTGATAGCACTGTCAGCAGTGTTTCATTCCGGGAATGGAAACTGGGAAGCAGACTTCCTCAGCAGGCACGACCTCCACCCGGGAGAGTGGAAACTTCATCAGGAAGTTTTTCCACATGATTGTGAACCGTTGGGAAATACCAAAGGTGGACATGATGGCGTCCCGTCTGAACAAAAAACGGGACAGGTATTGCGCCAGGTCAAGAGACCCTCAGGCAATAGCTGTAGACGTTCTGGTAACACCGTGGGTGTACCAGTCGGTGTATGTGTTCCCTCCTCTGCTTCTCATACCTAAGGTACTGAGAATTATAAGACGTAGAGGAGTAAGAACTATACTCATGGCTCCGGATTGGCCAAGAAGGACTTGGTACCCGGAACTTCAAGAGATGCTCACAGAGGACTTATGGCCTCTGCCGCTAAGAAGGGACTTGCTTCAGCAAGTACCATGTCTGTTCCAAGACTTACCGCAGCTGCGTTTGACGGCATGGCGGTGGAACGCCGGATCCTAAGGGAAAAAGGCATTCCAGAAGAGGTCATTCCTACCCTGGTCAAAGCCAGGAAGGAGGTGACCGCACAACATTATCACCACATGTGGCGAAAATATGTTGCGTGGTGTGAGGCCAGGAAGGCCCCACGAAGAAATTTCAACTCGGTCGATTCCTGCATTTCCTGCAAACAGGAGTGTCTATGGGCCTCAAATTGGGGTCCATTAAGGTTCAAATTTCGGCCCTGTCGATTTTCTTCCAGAAAGAATTGGCTTCAGTTCCTGAAGTCCAGAAGTTTGTCAAGGGAGTATTGCATATACAACCCCCTTTTGTGCCTCCAGTGGCACTGTGGGATCTCAACGTAGTTCTGGGATTCCTCAAATCACATTGGTTTAAAACCAGTCAAATCTGTGGATTTGAAGCATCTCACATGAAAAGTGACCATGCTCTTGGCCCTGGCCTGGGCCAGGCGAGTGTCAAATTGGTGGTTTTTTTTCTCAAAAAAGCCCATATCTGTTTGTCCATTCGGACAGGGCAGAGCTGCGGACTCGTCCCCAGTTCTCTCCCTAAGGTGGTGTCAGTGTTTCACCTGAACCAGCTTATTGTGGTGCCTTGCGCCTACTAGGGACTTGGAGGACTCCAAGTTGCTAGATGTTGTCAGGGCCCTGAAAATATAGGTTCCAGGACGGCTGGAGTCAGGAAAACTGACTTGCTGTTATCCTGTATGCACCCAACAAACTGGGTGCTCTTGCTTCTAAGCAGACTATTGCTAGTTGGATGTGTAATACAATTCAGCTTGCACATTCTGTGGCAGGCCTGCCACAGCCAAAATATGTAAATGCCCATTCCACAAGGAAGGTGGGCTCATCTTGGGCGGCTGCCCGAGGGGTCTCGGCTTTACAACTTTGCCGAGCGGCTACTTAGTCAGGGGCAAACACGTTTGTAAAATCCTACAAATTTGATACCCTGGCTAAGGAGGACCTGGAGTTCTCTCATTCGGTGCTGCAGAGTCATCCGCACTCTCCCGCCCGTTTGGGAGCTTTGGTATAATCCCCATGGTCCTTTCAGGAACCCCAGCATCCACTAGGACGATAGAGAAAATAAGAATTTACTTACCGATAATTCTATTTCTCGGAGTCCGTAGTGGATGCTGGGCGCCCATCCCAAGTGCGGATTATCTGCAATACTTGTACATAGTTACAAAAATCGGGTTATTATTGTTGTGAGCCATCTTTTCAGAGGCTCCGCTGTTATCATACTGTTAACTGGGTTCAGATCACAGGTTGTACAGTGTGATTGGTGTGGCTGGTATGAGTCTTACCCGGGATTCAAAATCCTTCCTTATTGTGTACGCTCGTCCGGGCACAGTATCCTAACTGAGGCTTGGAGGAGGGTCATAGGGGGAGGAGCCAGTGCACACCACCTGATCCTAAAGCTTTACTTTTTGTGCCCTGTCTCCTGCGGAGCCGCTATTCCCCATGGTCCTTTCAGGAACCCCAGCATCCACTACGGACTCCGAGAAATAGAATTATCGGTAAGTAAATTCTTATTTTCATTCAAGTGCAGCGACACAGTGCGCTGAGGAAACTGATACCATTTGACCCATCGCCTGCATGCCCCCCCTCCAGTACCACTGCGCGTACATGGGGGGTCATTCCGAGTTGTTAGCTCGTTATTTTTTTTCGCTACGGAGTGATTAGTCGCAAACTGCGCATGCGCAATGTTCGCAGTGCGCCTGCGCCAAGTAAATTTGCACAAAAGTTTGGTATTTTACTCACGGCCTAACAAGGTTTTCTCTAACGTCCTAAGTGGATGCTGGGGACTCCGTAAGGACCATGGGGAATAGCGGCTCCGCAGGAGACTGGGCACAAAAATAAAGCTTTAGGACTACCTGGTGTGCACTGGCTCCTCCCCCTATGACCCTCCTCCAAGCCTCAGTTAGATTTCTGGGTCCGAACGAGAAGGGTGCACACTAGGTGGCTCTCCTGAGCTGCTTAGTGAAAAGTTTAGTTTTAGGTTTTTTATTTTCAGTGAGACCTGCTGGCAACAGGCTCACTGCATCGAGGGACTAAGGGGAGAAGAAGCGAACTCACCTGCGTGCAGAGTGGATTGGGCTTCTTAGGCTACTGGACATTAGCTCCAGAGGGACGATCACAGGCCCAGCCATGGATGGGTCCCAGAGCCGCGCCGCCGGCCCCCTTACAGAGCCAGAAGACAGAAGAGGTCCGGAAAATCGGCGGCAGAAGACGTCCTGTCTTCAACAAGGTAGCGCACAGCACTGCAGCTGTGCGCCATTGCTCTCAGCACACTTCACACTCCGGTCACTGAGGGTGCAGGGCGCTGGGGGGGGCGCCCTGAGACGCAATAAAAACACCTTGGATGGCAAAAAAATGCATCACATATAGCTCCTGGGCTATATGGATGCATTTAACCCCTGCCAGAATACATAGAAAAACGGGAGATAAGGCCGCCGATAAGGGGGCGGAGCCTATCTCCTCAGCACACTGGCGCCATTTTCCCTCACAGCTCCGTTGGAGGGAAGCTCCCTGTCTCTCCCCTGCAGTCACTACACTACAGAAAGGGTTAAAAAAGAGAGGGGGGGGGGCACTAATTACGCGCAGTATTAAATAAAACAGCAGCTATAAGGGGAAAAACACTTATATAAGGTTATCCCTGTATATATATAGCGCTCTGGTGTGTGCTGGCAAACTCTCCCTCTGTCTCCCCAAAGGGCTAGTGGGGTCCTGTCCTCTATCAGAGCATTCCCTGTGTGTGTGCTGTGTGTCGGTACGTTTGTGTCGACATGTATGAGGAGAAAAATGATGTGGAGACGGAGCAGATTGCCTGTAATAGTGATGTCACCCCCTAGGGGGTCGACACCTGAGTGGATGAACTGTTGGAAGGAATTACGTGACAGTGTCCGCTCTGTATAAAAGACAGTGGTTGACATGAGACAGCCGGCTACTCAGCTTGTGCCTGTCCAGACGTCTCATAGGCCGTCAGGGGCTCTAAAGCGCCCGTTACCTCAGATGGCAGATATAGACGCCGACACGGATACTGACTCCAGTGTCGACGGTGAAGAGACAAATGTGACTTCCAGTAGGGCCACACGTTACATGATTGAGGCAATGAAAAATGTTTTACACATTTCTGATAATACGAGTACCACCAAAAAGGGGTATTATGTTCGGTGAGGAAAAACTACCTGTAGTTTTCCTGAATCTGAGAAATTAAATGAGGTGTGTGATGATGCGTGGGTTTCCCCCGATAACAACTGATAATTTCTAAAATGTTATTGGCATTATATCCTTTCCCGCCAGAGGTTAGGGTGCGTTGGGAAACACCCCCTAGGGTGGATAAAGCGCTCACACGCTTGTAAGAACAAGGGCTCTACCCTCTCCTGAGATGGCCGCCCTTAAGGATCCTGCTGATAGAAAGCAGGAGGGTATCCTAAAATGTATTTACACACATACTGGTGTTATACTGCGACCAGCAATCGCCTCAGCCTGGATGTGCAGTGCTGGGTTGGCGTGGTCGGATTCCCTGACTGAAAATATTGATACCCTAGATAGGGACAGTATATTATTGCCTATAGAGCATTTGAAAGATGCATTTCTATATATGCGTGATGCACAGCGGAATATTTGCCGACTGGCATCAAGTCTAAGTGCGTTGTCCATTTCTACCAGTAGAGAGTTATGGACACGACAGTGGTCAGGTGATGCGGATTCCAAACGGCATTTGGAAGTATTGCCTTATTAAGGGGAGGAGTTATTTGGGGTCGGTCTTTCAGACCTGGTGGCCACGGCAACAGCTGGGAAATCCACGTGTGTACCCCAGGTCGCCTCTCAACATGAGAAGACGCCGTATTATCAGGCGCAGTCTTTTCGTGGACAAGCGGGCAAAAGGTGACAGAGGGAGAGGAAAAAGGCTGCAGAAATCAGCCAGTTCCCAGGAACAGAAACCCTCTCCCGCCTCTGCCAAGCCCTCAGTATGACGCTGGGGCTTTACAAGCAGAATCAGGCACGGTGGGGGCCCGTCTCAATGAATTTCAGCGCGCAGTGGGCTCACTCGCAAGTAGACCCCTGGATCCTTCAGGTGATATCTCAGGGGTACAAATTGGAATTCGAGACGTCTCCCCCTCGCCGTTTCCTAAAGTCGGCTTTACCGATGTCTCCTTCTGACAGGGAGACAGTTTTGGAAGCCATTCACAAGCTGTATTCCCAGCAGGTGATAATCAAGGTACCCCTCCTGCAACAGGGAACGGGGTATTATTCCACACTGTTGTGGTACCGAAGCCGGACGGCTCGGTGAGACCGATTCTAAATCTAAAATCTTTGAACACTTACATACAGAGGTTCATATTCAAGATTTAGTCACTCAGAGCAGTGATTGCGAACCTGGAAGAAGGGGACTACATGATGTCTCGGGACATCAAGGATGCTTACCTTCATGTCCAAATTTACCCTTCTCACCAAGGGTACCTCAGGTTTATGGTACAGAACTGTCACTATCAGTTCAGACGCTGCCGTATGGATGGTCCACGGCACCCCGGGTCTTTACCAAGGTAATGGCCGAAATGATGATATTCCTTCGAAGGAAGGGAATTTTAGTTATCCCTTACTTGGACGATTCCCTGATAAGGGTAAGATACAGGGAACAGTTGGAGGTCGGTGTAGCACTATCTCAGGTAGTGTTGCGGCAGCACGATTGGATTCTCAATATTCCAAAATCGCAGCTGGTTCCGACGACTCGTCTTCTGTTCCTAGGGATGATCCTGGACACAGTCCAGAAAAAGGTGTTTCTCCCGGAGGAGAAAGCCAGGGAGTTATCCGAGCTAGTCAGGAACCTCCTAAAACCGAGCCAAGTCTCAGTGCATCAATACACAAGGGTTCTGGGTAAAATGGTGGCTTCCTACGAAGCAATCCCATTCGGCAGATTCCACGCAAGAACTTTCCAGTGGGACCTGCTGGACAAATGGTCCGGGTCGCATCTTCAGATGCATCAGCGGATAACCCTGTCACCAAGAACAAGGGTGTCCCTCCTGTGGTGGTTGCAGAGTGCTCATCTTCTAGAGGGCCGCAGATTCGGCATTCAGGACTGGGTCCTGGTGACCACGGATGCCAGCCTGCGAGGCTGGGGAGCAGTCACACAGGGAAGGAATTTCCAGGGCTTATGGTCAAGCCTGGAGACATCACTTCACATAAATATCCTGAAGCTAAGGGCCATTTACAATGCTCTAAGCTTAGCAAGACCTCTGCTTCAAGCTCAGCCGGTGTTGATCCAGTCGGACAACATCACGGCAGTCACCCACGTAAACAGACAGGGTGGCACAAGAAGCAGGAGGGCAATGGCAGAAGCTGCAAGGATTCTTCGCTGGGCGGAAAATCATGTGATAGCACTGTCAGCAATTCCGGGAGTGGACAACTGGGAAGCAGACTTCCTCAGCAGACACGACCTCCACCCAGGAGAGTGGGGACTTCACCCAGAAGTCTTCCACATTATTATAAACCGTTGGGAAAAACTCGACAGGTATTGCGCCAGGTCAAGGGACCCTCAGGCAATAGCTGTAGACGCTCTGGTAACACCGTGGGTGTACCAGTCAGTGTATGTGTTCCCTCATCTGCCTCTCATACCCAAGGTACTGAGATTGATAAAATGGAGAGGAGTAAGCACTATATTCGTGGCTCCGGATTGGCCAAGAAGGACTTGGTAACCGGAACTTCAAGAGATGCTCATGGAGGATCCGTGGCCTCTACCCCTAAGAAGGGACCTGCTCCAGCAAGGACCCTGTCTGTTCCAAGACTTACCGCGACTGCGTTTGACGGCATGGCGGTTGAACGCCGGATCCTGAAGGAAAAAAGGCATTCCGGATGAAGTCATCCCTATCCTGATCAAAGCCAGGAAGGATGTAACCGCAAAACATTATCACCGCATTTGGCGAAAATATGTTGCGTGGTGCGAGGCCAGTAAGGCCCGACGGTGGAAATTCAACTGGGTCGATTCCTACATTTCCTGCAAACAGGAGTGTCTATGGGCCTGAAATTGGGGTCCATTAAGGTTCAAATTTCGGCCCTGTCAATTTTCTTCCAAAAAGAACTAGCTTCAGTCCCTGAAGTTCAGACGTTGTAAAAGGGGTACTGCATATACAGCCTCCTTTTGTGCCTCCAGTGGCACCTTGGGATCTCAATGTAGTTTTTGGGTTCCAAAAAGTCACATTGGTTTGAACCACTTAAATCTGTGGAGTTAAAATATCTCACATGGAAAGTGGTCATGCTGTTGGCCCTGGCCAGGGCCAGGCGCGTGTCAGAATTGGCGGCTTTATCCTGTAAAAGCCCTTATCTGATTTTCCATTCGGACAGGGCGGAATTGAGGACTCGTCCTCAGTTTCTCCCTAAGGTGGTTTCAGCGTTTCACCTGAGCCAACCTATTGTGGTGCCTGCGGCTACTAGGGACTTGGAGGACTCCAAGTTGCTAGACGTTGTCAGGGCCCTGAAAATATATTTCCAGCACGGCTGGAGTCAGAAAATCTGACTCGCTGTTTATCCTGTATGCACCCAACAAGCTGGGTGCTCCTGCTTCTAAGCAGACTATTGCTCGTTAGATTTGTAGTACAATTCAGCTTGCACATTCTGTGGCAGGCCTGCCATAGCCAAAAATCTGTAAATGCCCACTCCACAAGGAAGATGGGCTCATCTTGGGCGGCTGCCCGAGGGGCCTCGGCTTTACAACCTTGCCGAGCCACTACTTGTTCAGGAGCAAATACGTTTGTAAAATTCTACAAAATTGATACCCTGGCTGAGGAGGACCTGGAGTTCTCTCATTTGGTGCTGCAGAGTCATCCGCACTCTCCCGCCCGTTTGGGAGCTTTGGTATAATCCCCATGGTCCTTACGGAGTCCCCAGCATCCACTTAGGACGTTAGAGAAAATAAGAATTTACTTACCGATAATTCTATTTCTCGTAGTCCGTAGTGGATGCTGGGCGCCCATCCCAAGTGCGGATTGTCTGCATACTGGTACATAGTTATTGTTACCAAAAAAAAAAAAAAAATCGGGTTATTGCTGTAGTGAGCCATCTTTTCTAGAGGCTCCTCTGTTATCATGCTGTTAACTGGGTTTAGATCACGAGTTGTACGGTGTGATTGGTGTGGCTGGTATGAGTCTTACCCGGGATTCAAAATCCTTCCTTATTGTGTACGCTCGTCCAGGCACAGTATCCTAACTGAGGCTTGGAGGAGGGTCATAGGGGGAGGAGCCAGTGCACACCAGGTAGTTCTAAAGCTTTATTTTTGTGCCCAGTCTCCTGCGGAGCCGCTATTCCCCATGGTCCTTACGGAGTCCCCAGCATCCACTACGGACTACGAGAAATAGAATTATCGGTAAGTAAATTCTTATTTTTTCATCGTTCTACTGATCGTAGTGTGATTGACAGGAAGTGGGTGTTTCTGGGCGGAAACCGGCCGTTTTATGGAAGTGTGCGGAAAAACGCAGGCGTTTCAGGGAAAAATGCGGGAGTGTCTGGAGAAACGGGGGAGTGGCTGGGCGAACGCTGGATGTGTGTGTGACGTCAAACCAGGAACGAAACTGACTGAACTGACTGCAGTGTAGGAGTAAGTCTCGAGCTACTCAGAAACTGCTAAGAAATTTCTATTCGCAATTCTGCTAATCTTTCGTTCGCAATTCTGCTAATCTTTCGTTCGCAATTCTGCTATGCTAAGATACATTCCCAGAGGGCGGCGGCTTAGCGTGTGCAATGCTGCTAAAAGCAGCTAACGAGCGAACAACTCGGAATGAGGGCCATTGTTACTACGTCGCTAACACCACACTGACGATGAAACGTGCAAGAGAGACAAACTCAAGTCTACATCTATAGCGCTCTCGGGGGGTCATTCCGAGTTGTTCGCTCGTTATTTTTTTTCGCTACGGAGCGATTAGTCGCAAACTGCGCATGCGCAATGTTCGCAGTGCGCCTGCGCCAAGTAAATTTGCACAAAAGTTTGGTATTTTACTCACGGCCTGACAAGGTTTTTTCATTGTTCTGCTGATCGTAGTGTGATTGACAGTAAGTGGGTGTTTCTGGGCGTAAACTGGCCGTTTTATGGGAGTGTGCGGAAAAACGCAGGCGTTTCAGGGAAAAACGCGGGAGTGTCTGGAGAAACGGGGGAGTGGCTGGGCGAACGCTGGGTGTGTTTGTGACGTCAAACCAGAAACGAAAAGGACTGAACTGATCGCAGTGTAGGAGTAAGTCTCGAGCTACTCAGAAACTGCCAAGAAATTTCTATTCGCAATTCTGCTAATCTTTCGTTCGCAATTCTGCTATGCTAAGATACACTCCCAGAGGGCGGCGGCTTAGCGTGTGCAATGCTGCTAAAAGCTGCTAACGAGCGAACAACTCGGAATGAGGGCCTCGAGTCGCACAGGCACTGCACGCATGCGTGCTCCTGATGCGTGAAACATGTCCATGCGATCTTCAAGAATTTTCATATTACGACGTCTTGCCACTTTGTTAGGATATCTGTTTTTATTTTTTAATGCTATTTCATTGCCAATAAAAATAAATACTATGTAAATAAATAACTAAAATATATTAAGATAGACAAATTAATTTAAAAAAACTATAACTGAATAAAATTAATAATTACTCCGTATACGCCAGAGTTTTGACTATATAAAGCAGGGGTGGGGAACGTCCGGCTCGCGGGCCGTATAAGGCCCACAAAGCCACTTGGCCCGGCCAGGCTCACCTAACCGAGGGAGATGCCGGGCGCCCGCTCAGATTGTGTTACCAGCAGGCGCCGGCTCCTTCCCCTCAGCCGACAGCCGGCTTCCGACTCTGACAGTGTGGGTAATTCCAAGTTGATTGCATCAGGACATTTTTTAGCAGTTGGGCAAAACCATGTGCACTGCAGGGGAGGCAGATATAACATTTGCAGAGAGAGTTAGATTTGGGTTGGTTATTTTGTTTCTGTGCAGGGTAAATACTGGCTGCTTTATTTTTACACTGCAATTTAGATTGCAGATTGAACTCACCACACCCAAATCTATCTCTCTCTGCACATGTTATATCTGCACCCCCTGCAGTGCACATGGTGTTGCCCAACTGCTAACAAAATTCCTGCTGCGATCAACTTGTAATCACCCCCAGTGTGCGGCTGTGCGCTATGGGAGAGACGTTATGACGTCTCCCATAGTTCCGAGGAGCGGGCGGCGAGGCGGAGTTCAGCGGTCCAGAAGCAGGAGCGGGGCTGGTGAGTATTGTGTTTTTTGTTTTTTTATGTGTGTGTATATCTATTGGGGCATAACAACTGACTGGTGGCATATCTACTGAGGCATAACAACTGACTGGGGGTATATCTATTGGGGCATAACAACTGACTGGGGACATATCTACTGGGGCATAACAACTGACTGGGGGTATATCTACTGGGGCATAACAACTGACTGGGGGCATATGTACTGGGGGCATACTGTACTGTATGTACTGGGGGCATATCTACTGGGGGGCATATCTAATGGGGGCAAGCTAATTTTTAAGTTGATCATTTTTGTATCGCCCCCGAAGGATTTTATAAATATCCAAATGGTCCTTGGTAGAAAAAAGATTCCCCACCCCTGATATAAAGTATATGAAAAATACAAAGAATACATTAGAAATATCTTATTTGTATTATTCTGATAATTTTTATAGTCAAAACTCTGGAGTAAAAAGTCTATGGCAGATGAGGCCTATCTTTTCTGTACATTTCTGATCAAACCTCACCAAATATACAGCAGTATATACGTACATTGCATCCGGACAGTGGCCCTCATTCCGAGATGATCGCAGCAGTTCATCGCATCGCAAACGGCAAAAAATCGCAAACTGCGCATGCGCGAAAGCAAAAATGCGCGTGCGCAAAAGGGAGCGATACGACGCTTGTGCAAAATTACTAACTGAAAATCATCTCGTACCACAGCACCGAAAATAGGGAGTGACGAAGGCGTGGCAGAGGCTAGGCTTCGCTATCTAACGAAATGGGCGTGAAAGTAGGCGGCTAGTGTGGGAGTACGCAACCGGCAGTAGGCGTGTTTTGAGCAGAAATGCGTATGCGATGGTAAAAAGTACACAACAAATTTTCGCTATCTTAACGCAGCCGAGGAGTAAAGGGCCCTACTCACTGGCCGACCCGCCGCCGAGCTGGCCGACGGCGGATACGGCCGACGAGCGACCCGGCGGCGGGGGGGCAGTGACGGGGGGAGTGAAGTTTCTTCACTCCCCCCGTCACGCGGCTGCATTGAAGTGCAGGCAAATATGGACGAAATCGTCCATATTGGCCTGCATGCACAGCCGACGGGAGACCAGCGATGAACGAGCGCGGGGACGCGCATCGTTCATCGCTGGAGTCTCCACACTGAAAGATATGAACGAGTTCTCGTTCATTTATGAACGAGATCTTTCATATCTTTCCGAAAATCGGCCAGTGTGTAGGGCCCTTTAGTCTGCAGCTACTCAGCACTTGCGAAGTATTGTTACAAGCGTGTCTGCCCTAATTAGCAATTAATTTCCAAATTATTTCACCTGTTGAGCAATTACTTGCCAAACACTGCAGTTACAAATGACTCCAAACAGCAATTGTATGCCCACATAACAAATGTACATTTACCAGGTCTAAATCTGACACACTCACAAATAATGCACTGTCTTTTAATTATTTGGTTAAATACTTTGATGTTAACTGCATGTTTAAATTATTTGCTAAATACTTTGCAATTTAATCAAGTGTGAATAAACCAACTTATAAACTACATCAGCTAAATGTTCTCGACATAGACATCTTCCTTTGTACATACCAAATAACATGAGCTACATAATGCAGCCTACACTCATGCTGCTTTCACATCGCAAAACCTGCTTTTGAAACGGTTCTTTAAATGGTTCTTAAAACGGGTCTGAGCAGTTAAACCCCCTTCACATTGCATGTTGTAACCAGTATATTACCATTTCATTACCGTTTTGGTACCTTTCACACTGAACCTGTTTCACCCATACAAAACAGTGGTTGTCATTTTAAATGTTTATTTCCTGCTTCTGCCTGGTGACATCACACATGGAGACAGCCTATCACCTTCTGGGGCTTGCAAATACCGTTTCAGACCCTTTCACACTGCACAATGAAACGGGTCTGAAACGGGTAGGACCCTGCTTTTTTACCGTTTCAAAATACCGGTATTTTGAAAACGGTAAATTGAAGGTGACCCTTTCACATCGCAGCTCGAACCGTTTAGGAAGCCTGAAAAATCGGCAATTTACCGGGTTCAAGCTGCGGTGTGAAAGGGGTATCAATGTTATACCCCTTTCACATCGCACAAATAACCCGGTACCGACACGGCATATTGCCGTGTCGAACCGGGTCAGTGTGCGATGTGAAAGCACACTGGCCGATTTAGCGGGTCGCCTGACCCGGTAAATCAACCCGGTAAAAAAGAAGGGTTTTACCCGGGTTGATTACCGGGTCAGGTGCGGTGTGAATGGGAGCCGTGTCGATGCGACACGGTTCCCATTCACTAGATAGGGAGAGGCGGCGCTGGAGATGAGCTCATCTCCCGACGCCGCCTCCACCCCCGCCCCTGCTGCTGCTGCGCGCTTCGTTGTTATGGCAACCGACCTGGTATATTGCCGGGTCAGAAAGCCAGCAGCGGAGTGCAAATGCCGGATCCCACCCGGTAAGTACACGTTTGTCTTACCGGGTAGGATCCGGCATTTGCAGTCTGAATGCTGCATAACTTAATAACATTTTTTCTGTTTTGGGGGAATATGTGTCCATATCTAATACTATGCCATGTTGCCCCTAGTAACCCAAGTTCAAATCAAAAAATTTTATGATTTATATGCCCAGTTAAGTGTTGTGCAAGGCATACATTTTTTTCATTTTAATATTAAATGTTTGTAAGAATATTCTGATTGTTCCCTTGTGCCACAAATGGAAATATGCCATGTTAATTTAGAAGCATGACTTTTGAATACAAATGTAAAATAATAATTGTGTGTGTGTGTGTGTGTGTGTGTGTGTGTGTGTGTGTGTGTGTGTGTGTGTGTGTGTGTGTGTGTCCCCGCGGGTGCGAACTGTCCTGCACATTAATGTACACATATCAATAAAGTTTAATACAGATGATGCCATACAATTACAACCAATCAAATGCCACCACACACTATAAATATATGCGCATGTATGAAAAACGCCATTGGCACCATGCGCGCAGCTGCATTTACACGGCAGGAGCTGCGCGTGCTGATAGCAGTCATGGACCGCCGCGTAGGCCGCGCAGGGCCCTTTATACCCAATAGGGTTAAGCGCGAGGCCTACGCAGAGGTCTGCCGCATACTGCGAACACGCACCCGCACCAGGCGCTCCATTATCCAATTGGAAAGGCGGTGGAGTGACCTCCGCCGTCGCACGCCGGAGCTGTTGGCGGAATTACGCCAACTAATTCGCAATCGACGTAGACACAGTAAGTTTAACACATTACATAAAATATGTTTATTACACTGAGATTAGTAGCAGAAACTGTAAATGTAAAGACTGCACATTTTCACTAAGAAGTTATATAGTGAGAAAATTAGCAGACTGTGTAATTACACTATTGTAGAACAAACACAGGGGCGTCGGAATGGGGGTGCAAGGGGGCAGCTCGCTCCCCCCAAAATATGAGAGAGGCGCCAATCCACCCGCGCCAGTGTGCAGCCGCTGCGTCCAGCTTCAGCGCTTCCCGCGCTGCTATATTAGAAGTGTTACTATAACTTTACATGGCGGGCAGCGCTGAAGCAGCCTTCCCCGCAGAGCCGATCTGCGGTCCGGCGCTACGTCCCGTCCCCGCTCCTCACTGCAGCGGCGGCAAGGTAGGCGCATCAGAGCAAAGCCACAGACGTGCAGCTGAGCGACGGCTCAGCTGTCCAATAATGTATGAACCATGCATCCTGCTGCACGTCTATTTGCTGGCTGCAGGGAAGGACTGGGATCCCTGGCAGCTTGTGGATCACGGAGCCAGGGTCCAGCGTTATTTGGGTGGTGTGTGACCAAGAGCAATAAAAAGTAAGGCTGGCAGTATTGTATATATATATATATATATATATATATATATATATACTGTACATTATGTGTATATCTATATATATATATAAATATATCTTTCTCTAACGTCCTAGTGGATGCTGGGGACTCCGTAAGGACCATGGGGAATAGACGGGCTCCGCAGGAGACTGGGCACTCTAAGAAAGATTTAGTACTACTGGTGTGCACTGGC
This sequence comes from Pseudophryne corroboree, assembly GCF_028390025.1. NCBI lineage: Eukaryota > Metazoa > Chordata > Amphibia > Anura > Myobatrachidae > Pseudophryne > Pseudophryne corroboree. The sequence continues at coordinate 43,218,958 of NC_086445.1, read as the reverse complement.
TCCTCCCTCTATGCCCCTCCTCCAGACCTCAGTTAGAATCTGTGCCCGGACAGAGCTGGGTGCATTTTAGTGAGCTCTCCTGAGCTTGCTAATAAGAAAGTATTTTAGTTAGGTTTTTTTATTTTCAGAGAGTTTCTGCTGGCAACAGACTCTCTGCTACGTGGGACTGAGGGGAGAGAAGCAAACCTACTAACTGCGGCTAGGTTGCGCTTCTTAGGCTACTGGACACCATTAGCTCCAGAGGGATCGAACACAGGAACCTAACCTTGGTCGTCCGTTCCCGGAACCGCGCCGCCGCCCCCCTCGCAGAGCCAGAAGCCGGCGGGTTGAAGCATGAAGACGTCAAAATCGGCGGCAGAAGACTCCTGTCTTCATATGAGGTAGCGCACAGCACTGCAGCTGTGCGCCATTGCGCCCACACTAACCCACACACTCCGGTCACTGTAGGGTGCAGGGCGCAGGGGGGGGCGCCCTGGGCAGCAATTAAATACCTCCTGGCAAAAGCAGCATATATACAGTTGGACACTGTTATATGCATGAGCCCCCGCCATTAATTTCACACAAAATCGCGGGACAGAAGCCCGCCGCTGAGGGGCGGGGCCTTCTTCCTCAGCACTCACCAGCGCCATTTTCTCTCCACAGCTCCGCTGAGAGGAAGCTCCCCAGGCTCTCCCCTGCAGACTCACGGTAGAAAGGGTAAAAAGAGAGGGGGGCACATAAATTTAGCGCATTAATCATATATACAGCAAGCAGCTACTGGGTAAACACTAAGTTACTGTGTGATTCCTGGGTCATATAGCGCTGGGGTGTGTGCTGGCATACTCTCTCTCTGTCTCTCCAAAAGGCCTTGTGGGGGTCCTGTCCTCATATAGAGCATCCCCTGTGTGTGTGGTGTGTCGGTACGCGTGTGTCGACATGTTTGACGAAGAGGGCTATGTGGAGGCAGAGCAAGTGCAGATGAATGACGTGTCTCCGACGACACCTGATTGGATGGATATGTGGAAGGTGTTAAATGATCATGTAAACTCCTTGCATAAAAGGTTGGATAAAGCTGATGCCTTGGGACAGTCGGGGTCTCAGCCCATGCCTGATCCTACAGCTCAAAGGCAGTCAGGGTCTCAGAAGCGCCCACTATCCAAAATTGTTGACACAGATATCGACACGGATTCTGACTCCAGTGTCGATGAGGATGATGCAAAATTGCAGCCTAAAATGGCTAAAGCCATCCGCTACATGATTATAGCAATGAACGATGTTTTGCACATATCAGAGGTAAACCCTGTCCCTGACAAGAGGGTTTATATGTATGGGGAGAAAAAGCAAGAGGTGACTTTTCCCCCTTCACATGAGTTAAATGAATTATGTGAAAAAGCGTGGGATTCCCCCGATAGGAAAGTGCTGATTTCCAAAAGGTTACTTATGGCGTACCCTTTCCCGCCAACGGACAGGGTGCGCTGGGAATCCTCCCGTAGGGTAGATAAAGCTCTGACACGCTTATCTAAGAAGGTGGCCCTGCCGTCACAGGATACGGCCGCCCTAAAGGATCCTGCAGATAGGAAGCAGGAAAGTATCCTGAAGTCTGTTTATACACATTCAGGTACTCTACTGAGGCCGGCAATTGCGTCGGCCTGGATGTGTAGTGCTGTAGCAGCATGGACAGATAATCTGTCTGAGGAAATGGATACCTTAGACAAGGATACCATTTTACTGACCCTGGGGCATATAAAAGACGCTGCCCTATATATGAGGGATGCCCAGAGGGACATTTGCCTACTGGGCTCTAGAATAAATGCAATGTCAATTTCTCTAACGTCCTAGTGGATGCTGGGAACTCCGTAAGGACCATGGGGAACAGCGGGCCCCGAAGGAGGCTGGGCACTCTAGAAAGATCTTAGACTACCTGGTGTGCACTGGCTCCTCCCACCATGACCCTCCTCCAAGCCTCAGTTAGATTTCGTGCCCGGCCGAGGTTGGATGCACACTAGGGGCTCTCCTGAGCTCTTAGAAAGTTATAGTCTTAGAATTTGTTTATTTTTCAGTGAGACCTGCTGGCAACAGGCTCACTGCAGCGAGGGACTAAGGGGAGAAGAAGCGAACTCGCCTGCTTGCAGCCGGATTGGGCTTCTTAGGCTACTGGACACCATTAGCTCCAGAGGGATCGACCGCAGGCCCAGCCTTGATGTTCGGTCCCGGAGCCGCGCCGCCGTCCCCCTTACAGAGCCAGAAGCAGGAAGATGGTCCGGAAAATCGGCGGCATGAAGACGTCCTGTCTTCACCAAGGTAGCGCACAGCACTGCAGCTGTGCGCCATTGCTCCTCATACACACTTCACACTCCGGTCACTGAGGGTGCAGAGCGCTGGGGGGGGGGGCGCTCTGAGGCAGCAATAAAAACACCTTGGCTGGCTAAAATACCTCAATATATAGCCCCTGGGGCTATATATGAGGTAAATACCCCTGCCAGAATCCCAAAATAAGCGGGAAAATAGGCCGCGAAAAAGGGGCGGAGCCTATCTCCTCAGCACACTGGCGCCATTTTTCCCTCACAGCTCGGCTGGAAGGAAGCTCCCTGGCTCTTCCCTGCATTTCTACAATACAGTAAGAGGGAAAAAGAGAGGGGGGGCACTAAATTGGCATTGTATACAGTATAAGCAGCTATTAGGGACATAACTCAGTTAGTCCCTGTATATATATAGCGCTCTGGTGTGTGCTGGCATACTCTTACTCTGTCCCCCCAAAGGGCTTTTGTGGGTCCTGTCCTCTATTTGAGCATTCCCTGTGTGTGTGGAGTGTGTCGGTACGGCTGTGTCGACATGTTTGAGGAGGATAATGATGTGGAGGGAGAGCAGATGCCTTTAGCAGAGATGTCACCCCCTGCGGGGCAGACACCTGAGTGGATGGTATTATGGCAAGAAATGAGTGCACGTATAGACTCCTTACATAAAAAATTTGACGACATGCCGACTGTGGGACAGCCGAGTCTTCAGCTCGTGCCGGTCCAAGGGTCTCAAAAGTCATCAGGGGCTCTAAAACGCCCGTTATCTCAGGTGGCACAAGTAGATGTCGACACGGATACTGACGCCAGTGTCGACGACGATGAGTCAAATTTAATGCCCGTTAAGGCCATTCGCTGCATGATTGAGGCAATGAAAGAGGTGTTAAATATTTCTGATTTACATCCAGGTACCACAAAAAAGGGTATTATGTTTGGGGAGAAAAAACTACCTGTAGTTTTTCCCCCGTCAGATGAATTAAATGAAGTGTGTGAAGAAGCGTGGGCTTCCCCTGATAAGAAATTGGTGATTCCTAAGAAATTACTAATGGCGTTCCCTTTCCCGCCAGAGGATAGGTCACGTTGGGAAACACCCCCGAGGGTGGATAAAGCGCTCACACGTTTGTCAAAAAAGGTGGCACTACCGTCCCAGGATACGGCCGCCCTTAAGGAACCTGCTGATAGAAGGCAGGAGGCGATCCTGAAGTCTGTATATACACACTCAGGCATTATACTCAGACCAGCAATTGCGTCAGCTTGGATGTGCAGTGCTGCCGCTGCATGGTCAGATAACCTGTCAGAAAATATTGACACACTAGACAGAGACACGATCCTGTTAACAATTGACCATATAAAAGACTCAGTCTTATACATGAGAGATGCACAGAGGGAAATCTGCCGGCTGGCATCTAAAGTAAGTGCACTATCTATCTCTGCTAGGAGATGTTTATGGACTCGCCAGTGGACTGGAGATGCAGATTCCAAAAGGCACATGGAAGTTTTGCCTTATAAAGGGGAGGAATTATTTGGGGATGGTCTCTCCGACCTAGTTTCCACAGCAACGTCTGGGAAGTCAGCATTTTTACCCCATGTCCCCTCGCAGCCTAAGAAGGCGCCATTTTATCAGGTTCAGTCCTTTCGATCCCAGAAAAATAAGCGGGGAAAAGGAGGGTCTTTTCTGTCAAGAGGCAGAGGCAGGGGAAAAAGGCTGCAGCAAACAGCAGGTTCCCAGGAACAAAAGTCCTCCCCCGCTTCCTCTTCCAAGTCCGCCGCATGACGGTGGGGCTTCACAAGCAGAGCCGGGTACGGTGGGGGCCCGCCTCAGGAATTTCAGCGATCAGTGGGTTCGCTCACAGGTGGATCCCTGGATCCTTCAAATAGTATCTCAAGGATACAGGCTGGAATTCGAGGCGATTCCACCCCGCCGTTTCCTAAAATCCGCCTTGCCGATTGCTCCCTCAGACAGGGAGGCAGTGCTAGCGGCAATTCACAAGCTGTATTTCCAGCAGGTGATAATCAAGGTACCCCTACTCCAACAAGGCCGGGGTTACTATTCCACACTATTTGTGGTACCGAAACCGGACGGTTCGGTGAGACCCATTCTAAATTTGAAGTCCTTGAACACATACATAAAAAAATTCAAGTTCAAGATGGAATCGCTCAGGGCGGTTATTGCAAGCCTGGACGAGGGGGATTACATGGTATCCCTGGACATCAAGGATGCTTACCTACATGTCCCCATTTACAATTCTCACCAGGAGTACCTCAGATTTGTGGTACAGGATTGCCATTACCAATTCCAGACGCTGCCGTTTGGACTCTCCACGGCACCGAGGGTATTTACCAAGGTTATGGCGGAAATGATGATACTCCTTCGAAAAAAGGGAGTTTTAATTATCCCATACTTGGACGATCTCCTAATAAAGGCACGATCCAAGGAACAGTTGTTAGTGGGAGTAGCACTATCTCAGGAAGTGCTGAGCCAGCACGGTTGGATTCTGAATATCCCAAAGTCACAGCTGGTCCCCACGACACGTCTAATGTTCCTGGGAATGATTCTGGACACGGCCCAGAAAAAAGTGTTTCTCCCGGAGGAGAAAGCCAGGGAGTTGTCTTCTCTAGTCAGAGACCTCCTAAAACCAAAACAGGTATCGGTGCATCACTGCACGCGAGTCCTGGGAAAGATGGTAGCTTCCTACAAAGCAATTCCATTCGGCAGGTTCCATGCCAGAATCTTTCAGTGGAACCTGTTGGACAAGTGGTCCGGATCGCATCTTCAGATGCATCGTTTAATAACCCTGTCTCCACGAACCAGGGTGTCTCTTCTGTGGTGGCTGAACAGTGCTCATCTTCTGGAGGGCCGCAGATTCGGCATACAGGACTGGGTCCTGGTGACCACGGATGCCAGCCTACGAGGCTGGGGGGCAGTCACAAAGGGAAGAAATTTCCAGGGACTATGGTCAAGTCAGGAGACTGCCCTTCACATAAATATTCTGGAACTAAGGGCCATTTACAATGCCCTAAGTCAAGCAAAATCCCTGCTCCTACACCAGCCGGTGCTGATCCAGTCAGACAACATCACGGCAGTCGCCCATGTGAATCGACAGGGCGGCACAAGAAGCAGGACGGCGATGGCAGAAGCCACAAAAATTCTCCGATGGGCGGAGAATCATGTACTAGCACTGTCAGCAGTGTTCATCCCGGGAGTGGACAACTGGGAAGCAGACTTTCTCAGCAGGCACGACCTCCACCCGGGAGAGTGGGGACTTCATCCAGAAGTCTTCCAAATGATTGTAAATCAATGGGGTCGTCCACAGGTGGACATGATGGCGTCCCGCATAAACAAAAAACTAGATAAGTATTGCGCCAGGTCAAGAGACCCTCAGGCGATAGCGGTGGACGCCCTGGTGACACCGTGGGTGTACCGGTCAGTGTATGTGTTCCCTCCTCTACCTCTCATACCAAAGGTACTGAGAATAATAAGAAAGCGAGGAGTAAACACAATTCTCGTGGTTCCGGATTGGCCAAGAAGAGCGTGGTACCCGGAACTTCAAGAGATGATCTCAGAGGACCCTTGGTCCCTGCCGCTCAGACAGGACCTGCTACAGCAGGGCCCCTGTCTGTTCCAAGACTTACCACGGCTGCGTTTGACGGCATGGCGGTTGAACGCCGGATCCTGAAGGAAAAGGGCATTCCGGAGGAAGTCATTCCTACGCTTATTAAAGCCAGGAAAGATGTTACGGCAAAACATTATCACCGCATATGGCGGAAATATGTTGCATGGTGCGAGGCCAAAAAGGCCCCAACAGAGGAATTTCAACTGAGTCGATTTCTGCATTTCCTGCAAGCAGGAGTGAATATAGGCTCCATTAAAGTACAGATCTCGGCTCTGTCGATTTTCTTTCAAAAGGAACTAGCTTCAGTACCTGAAGTTCAGACATTTGTGAAAGGAGTGCTGCATATTCAGCCCCCATTTGTGCCTCCTGTGGCACCGTGGGATCTCAACGTGATGTTGAATTTCTTGAAATCACATTGGTTTGAGCCACTAAAAACCGTGGATCTGAAATATCTCACGTGGAAAGTGGTCATGTTATTGGCCCTGGCATCAGCCAGGCGAGTGTCAGAATTGGCGGCTTTATCATGTAAAAGCCCTTATCTGATTTTTCATATGGATAGGGCAGAATTGAGGACTCGTCCCCAGTTTCTCCCTAAGGTGGTGTCAGCGTTTCACCTGAACCAGCCTATTGTGGTGCCTGCGGCTACTAAGGATTTGGAGGACTCCAAGTTGCTAGACGTTGTCAGGGCCCTGAAAATATATGTTTCCAGGACGGCTGGAGTCAGAAAATCTGACTCGCTGTTTATCCTATATGCACCCAACAAGCTGGGTGCTCCTGCTTCTAAGCAGACTATTGCTCGTTGGATTTGTAGTACAATTCAGCTTGCACATACTGTGGCAGGCCTGCCACAGCCTAAATCTGTCAATGCCCATTCCACAAGGAAGGTGGGCTCATCTTGGGCGGCTGCCCGAGGGGTCTCGGCTTTACAACTTTGCCGAGCAGCTGCTTGGTCAGGGGCAAACACGTTTGCAAAATTCTATAAATTTGATACCCTGGCTGAGGAGGACCTGGAGTTCTCTCATTCGGTGCTGCAGAGTCATCCGCACTCTCCCGCCCGTTTGGGAGCTTTGGTATAATCCCCATGGTCCTTACGGAGTTCCCAGCATCCACTAGGACGTTAGAGAAAATAAGAATTTACTCACCGGTAATTCTGTTTCTCGTAGTCCGTAGTGGATGCTGGGCGCCCATCCCAAGTGCGGTCTATCTGCAATACTTGTACATAGTTATTGTTAACTAAATCGGGTTATTGTTGAGCCATCTGTTGAGAGGCTCTATTGTTTCATACTGTTAACTGTGTTTCATATCACGAGTTGTACGGTGTGATTGGTGTGGCTGGTATGAGTCTTACCCGGGATTCAAAATCCTTCCTTATTGTGTACGCTCGTCCGGGCACAGTACCTAACTGAGGCATGGAGGAGGGTCATGGTGGGAGGAGCCAGTGCACACCAGGTAGTCTAAGATCTTTCTAGAGTGCCCAGCCTCCTTCGGGGCCCGCTGTTCCCCATGGTCCTTACGGAGTTCCCAGCATCCACTACGGACTACGAGAAACAGAATTACCGGTGAGTAAATTCTTATTTTCTGCCAGAAGGGTCCTGTGGACTCGGCAATGGACAGGTGATGCCGACTCCAAAAAGCACATGGAGGTTTTACCTTACAAGGGTGAGGAATTGTTTGGGGACGGCCTCTCGGACCTAGTTTCATCAGCTACGGCTGGGAAGTCAAATTTTTTGCCATATATTCCCTCACAGCCTAAGAAAGCACAGTATTACCAAATGCAGTCCTTTCGATCACAAAGAAGCAAGAAGGTCAGAGGTGCGTCCTTTCTTGCCAGAGGCAGGGGTAGAGGAAAGAAGCTGCACCATACAGCTAGTTCCCAGGAACAGAAGTCCTCCCCGGCTTCCACTAAATCCACTGCATGACGCTGGGGCTCCACAGGAGCCAGGAGCGGTGGGGGCGCGTCTCCGAAATTTCAGCCACCAGTGGGTTTGCTCACAGGTGGATCCCTGGGCTATACAGATTGTGTCTCAGGGATACAAGCTGGAATTCGAAGTGATGCCCCCTCACCGTTACCTCAAATTGGCCCTGCCAGCTTACCCATGGAATGGGAAGTAGTGTTAGCGGCAATTCACAAGTTATATCTCTAGCAGGTGGTGGTAAAGGTTCCCCTCCTTCAACAAGGAAGAGGATACTATTCCACAATGTTTGTGGTACCGAAACCGGTTCGGTCAGACCCATATTGAATTTAAAGTCCCTGAACATTTATCTGAAAAGATTCAAGTTCAAAATGGAATCGCTCAGAGCGGTCATTGCAAGCCTGGAAGAGGGGGATTTTATGGTGTCTCTGGACATCAAGGATGCTTACTTGCATGTCCCCATTTATCCACCTCATCAGGAGTACCTCAGATTTGTGGTACAGGACTGTCATTACCAATTCCAGACGTTGCCGTTTGGGCTCTCCACGGCACCGAGAATATTTACCAAGGTAATGGCAGAAATGATGGTGCTCCTTCGAAAGCAAGGAGTCACAATTATCCCACACTTGGACGATCTCCTCATAAAGGTGAGGTCCAGAGAGCAGTTGCTGATCAGCGTAGCACACTCTCAGGAAGTGTTGCAACAGCACGGCTGGATTCTTAATATTCCAAAGTCGCAGCTGATTCCTACAACGCGTCTGCCTTTTCTGGGCATGATTCTGGACACGGACCAGAAGGTGTTTCTCCCGGCGGAGAAGGCTCAAGAGCTCGTGACTCTAGTCAGAGACCTCTTAAAACCGAAACAGGTGTCGGTACATCGCTGCACGCGAGTCCTGGGAAAGATGGTGGCATCATATGAAGCCATTCCCTTCGGCAGGTTCCATGCGAGGATCTTTCAGTGGGATCTGTTGGACAAGTGGTCCGGATCGCATCTTCAGATGCATCGGCTGATCACCCTGTCCCCGAGGGCCAGGGTGTCTCTTCTGTGGTGGCTACAGAGTGCTCACCTTCTCGAGGGCCGCAGGTTCGGCATACAGGACTGGGTCCTGGTGACCACGGATGCGAGCCTCCGAGGGTGGGGGCAGTCACTCAGGGAAGAAACTTCCAAGGGTTGCGGTCAAGTCAGGAGGCTTGTCTGCACATAAATATCCTGGAACTAAGGGCCATATACAACGCCCTGAGTCAAGCGGAGCCTCTGCTTTGCAACCAACCGGCGCTGATTCAGTCAGACAACATCACCGCAGTGGCTCATGTAAACCGCCAGGGCGGCACAAGAAGCAGAGTGGCGATGGCGGAAGCCACCAGGATTCTTCGTTGGGTGTAGAATCACGTGCAAGCACTGTCAGCAGTGTTCATTCCGGAGTGGACAACTGGGAAGCAGACTTCCTCAGCAGGCACGACCTCCACCCGGGAGAGTGGGGACTTCATCACGAAGTCTTCACTCAGATTATAAATCGATGGGAACTGCCACAGGTAGACATGATGGCGTCCCGTCTCAACAAAAAGCTACAAAGGTATTGCGCCAGGTCAAGAGACCCTCAGGCGATAGCTGTGGACGCACTGGTAACACCGTGGGTGTTCCAGTCGGTCTATGTGTTTCCTCCTCTTCCTCTCATACCCAAGGTGCTGAGAATCGTAAGAAAAAGAGGAGTGAGAACAATACTCATTGTTCCGGATTGGCCAAGAAGGACTTGGTACCCGGAACTGCAAGAAATGCTCACAGAGGACCCATGGCCTCTGCCTCTCAGACAGGACCTGTTGCAACAGGGGCCCTATCTGTTCCAAGACTTTACCGCGGCTGCGTTTGACGGCATGGCGGTTGAACGCAGGATCCTAGCGGAAAAAGGCATTCCGGAGGAAGTTATTCCTACGCTGATCAAGGCTAGGAAGGACGTGACAGCAAGACACTATCACCGTATATGGCGAAAATATGTTGCTTGGTGTGAGGCCAGGACGGCCCCTACAGAGGAATTCCAGCTGGGCTGGTTCCTGCACTTCCTACAGTTTGGAGTGACTATGGGCCTGAAGTTGGGGTCCATAAAGGTCCAGATTTCGGCCCTATCCATTTTCTTTCAAAAGGAACTGGCTTCTCTTCCTGAAGTTCAGACGTTTGTAAAGGGAGTGCTGCATATTCAGCCCCCTTTTTGTGCCACCAGTGGCACCTTGGGATCTCAACGTGGTGTTGGGTTTCCTGAAATCCCACTGGTTTGAGCCACTTAAGACCGTGGAGCTAAAGTATCTCACGTGGAAGGTGGTCATGCTATTGGCCTTAGCTTCGGCTAGGCGTGTGTCAGAATTGGCGGCTTTGTCATGTAAAAGCCCCTATCTGGTTTTCCATATGGACAGGGCAGAATTACGGACTCGTCCGCAATTTCTGCCGAAGGTGGTGTCATCTTTTCATTTGAACCAACCTATTGTGGTGCCTGCGGCTACTCGTGACTTGGAGGATTCCAAGTTGCTTGATGTAGTCAGGCCTTTTAAGATCTATGTAACCAGCACGGCTGGAGTCAGGAAGACTGACTCGCTGTTTATCCTGTATGCATCCAACAAGCTGGGTGCTCCTGCTTCAAAGCAAACCATTGCTCGCTGGATCTGTAGCACGATTCAGCAGGCTCATTCTGCGGCTGGTTTGCCGCATCCAAAATCAGTGAAAGCCCATTCCACAAGGAAAGTGGGCTCTTCTTGGGCGGCTGCCCGAGGGGTCTCGGCATTACATCTTTGCCGAGCAGCTACTTGGTCGGGTACAAACACATTTGCTAAGTTCTACAAGTTTGATACCCTGGCTGAGGAGGACCTTGTGTTTGCCCATTCGGTGCTGCAGAGTCATCCGCACTCTCCCGCCCGTTTGGGAGCTTTGGTATAATCCCCATGGTCCTTACGGAGTCCCCAGCATCCACTAGGACGTTAGAGAAAATAAGATTTTACTCACCGGTAAATCTATTTCTCGTAGTCCGTAGTGGATGCTGGGCGCCCGTCCCAAGTGCGGACTTTCTGCAATACGTGTACATAGTTATTGCTTAATAAAGGGTTATGTTATGTGGGCATCCATTGTTGATGCTCTGTTGTGGTTCATACTGTTGACTGGGTAAGTTTATCACAAGTTATACGGTGTGATTGGTGTGGCTGGTATGAGTCTTACCCTGGATTCCAAAATCCTTTCCTTATAATGTCAGCTCGTCCGGGCACCGTTTCCTTAACTGAGGTCTGGAGGAGGGGCATAGAGGGAGGAGCCAGTGCACACCAGTAGTACTAAATCTTTCTTAGAGTGCCCAGTCTCCTGCGGAGCCCGTCTATTCCCCATGGTCCTTACGGAGTCCCCAGCATCCACTACGGACTACGAGAAATAGATTTACCGGTGAGTAAAATCTTATTATCTATCTATCATGTAGGTTCAGTATGAAAAGCCGGCGGTCAGTATACCGACGCCGGCATCCCGATCATGGCAATGCAGACAAGGGTGCGCAGAGTACTCTAACCACCCATGTTCACAGCCTAACCCTAACCTTCCCTACTGGTGGCTATCCCTAACCTCCGCCCCCCACCCTCCCACCACCTTTGCGCAGCCTAAACCCAATCCCCCCCTCCCCCCCGGAGTGTGCCTAAACTTAACACCCGCTCCAGCACACTAAACCTAAACCGGCAGTTCATACTTACCTTCGGAACCTTGGCTGTCGGGATATCTTCGTCTGGATCCTGATCTCTTCAGGATTCTGGCATAGGTATTGCAGCTGGTGGGTCTCCGGTGTCGGTATTACAGCTGCCGGGATCCTGAACACATACTGTATGTATATATGTGTGTATATATGTGTGTGTGTGTGTGTGTGTGTGTGTGTGTGTGTGTGTGTGTGTGTGTGTGTGTGTGTGTCTGAAGTTCCCCGGGACCCCCATGGCCTTAATCCGGCTTTGCTTCCCCGTGTGCTCCGTTCCCCCCACCTAGTGTCTGCGCTCTGCGAAGACGTGCTGCCCAAGACCGCAGAGGTAAGCAGCAGCATAGCTGCTGGCTGTGGGGAAAGAGTAGGGAGAGGAGCAATGAGGAGCTGGAGGCACTCTATCTAGCAGATGTATATTATGGGCTCTACCAGGCGTAATGTGTATAATGGGCTCAACCAGGCGTATTGTGTAACATGTGTAATGGGTTCTACCAGGCGTAATGTGTAACGTGTAGTGTGTAACATGTGTAATGGGCTCTACCAGGTGTAATGTGTAACATGTGAAATGGGCTCTACCAGGCGTAATGTGTAACATGTGAAATGGGCTCTACCAGGCGTAATGTGTAATGGGCTCTACCAGGCGTAATGTGTAACATGTGAAATGGGCTCTACCAGGCGTAATGTGTAACATGTGTTATGGGCTTTACCAGGCGTAATGTGTATAATGGGCTTTACCAGGCGTAATGTTTAACATGTGTAATGGGCTCTACCAGGCATAATGTGTATAGGGGCTCTACCAGGTGCAATGTGTAATGGGCTCTACTAGGCGTAATGTGTAACATGTGTAATGGGCTCTACCAGACGTAATGTGTATAATGGTCTCTACCAGGCGTAATGTGTATAGGGGCTCTACCAGGAGTAATATGTACAAATGGCTCTACCAGGTATAATATGTACAAGCGGCTCTACCAGGCATAATGTGTATAATGGGCTCTACCTGGCATAATGTGTGTAATGGGCTCTACTTGGCATAATGTGTATAAGATGCTCTATCAGGTGTAAAGTGTACAAGGGGCCACTCCCAGCTGTTCCATAGAGTTCCACACAGGTTCAAGAGACCTGTCTAAGGTGGCCAGGAGCTAGGGGCGCCAAACTGAGATTTTATCTTGCCCCCCCCCCCAACCAAAAAACGTTCTGACGCCCCTGAACAAACATGACAAGTTTCAACATTGTGTGTGGTTATGGCTTGCAGTACTGACTGTGTAGCAAAGTGTTTGTGAAAAAGTTAATGTTGTACTGGGTTGCTACACAGTCTGTCGGCTGAACACAATAACTTACTCTGTGTCTTTAACATGGGACAGAACAATGTAATTTAAAAATGCTGATGGTATTTTTTTTTAGCCACAACCTAATTATTACATATGTCATTCTAGGGCAAGCACAACGGCAAGCAGCGGGTGGAAGGCCTCCAAGGTCTAGGCCAGACCAATCCCCTTCTCCGCCCCCCTCCCCTTCTGTGGCCCAATCCCCCTCTCCGCCCCCCTCTCTTTCCCAATCCCCTTCTCCGCACCCCTCCCCTTCTGCGGCCCAATCCACCTCTCCGCCCCACTCCCCCTCTCTTTCCCAATCCCCTTCTCCGCACCCCTCCCCTTCTGTGGCCCAAACCCCCTCTCCGCCCCCTCCCCCTCTCTTTCCCAATCCCCTTCTCCGCACCCCTCCCCTTCTGTGGCCCAATCCCCCTCTCCGCCCCACTCCCCCTCTCTTTCCCAATCCCCTTCTCCGCACCCCCCCTCTCTTTCCCAATCCCCCTCTCTGCCCCCCTCCCCCTCTGTGGCCCAACCTACCTCTATGCAACCCTCCCCCTCTCAATCTGACCCACCCTCTGGAACCAGCTCCCCCTTCCATCCTCTTCCCCAATCCAGCCTCCTTCCCCCATCCAGCCTCCTTCCCCCATCCAGCCTCCTTCCCCCATCCAACAGCCATCCCCACCTTCAGAATGGGCAGCAGAGGCCCCGGAGCCACTTGAGGGAGGTGATTAAGTGGCAGAGGAGAGTAAGTTCACACACATTGACATTTAATTTGTTACCTAATTTTCTCTAACGTCCTAGTGGATGCTGGGGACTCCGTCAGGACCATGGGGAATAGCGGCTCCGCAGGAGACAGGGCACAAAAAGTAAGCTTTTAGGATCACATGGTGTGTACTGGCTCCTCCCCCTATGACCCTCCTCCAAGCCTCAGTTAGGTTTTTGTGCCCGTCCGAGCAGGGTGCAATCTAGGTGGCTCTCATTTCTTATTTTCAGTGAGTCCTGCTGGCAACAGGCTCACTGCTACGAGGGACTTAGGGGAGAGAAGTGAACTCACCTGCGTGCAGGATGGATTTGCTTCTTAGGCTACTGGACACCATTAGCTCCAGAGGGATCGAACACAGGCCCAGCCATGGAGTCCGGTCCCGGAGCCGTGCCGCCGACCCCCCTTGCAGATGCCGAAGTTGAAGAGGTCCAGAGGTCCGGAAACAGGCGGCAGAAGACTTTCAGTCTTCATAAGGTAGCGCACAGCACTGCAGCTGTGCGCCATTGTTGTCGGCACACTTCACACCAGCGGTCACTGAGGGTGCAGGGCGCTGGGGGGGGCGCCCTGGGCAGCAATGTATAATACCTTTTTCTATGGCTAAAATACATCACATATAGCCCTTGAGGCTATATGGATGTATTTAACCCCTGCCATATATCGCAAACTCCGGTAGAAGAGCCCGCCGTTTTAGGGGGCGGGGCCTATTCTCCTCAGCACACAGCGCCATTTTCCTGCTCAGCTCCGCTGTGAGGAAGGCTCCCAGGACTCTCCCCTGCACTGCACTACAGAAACAGGGTAAAACAGAGAAGGGGGGCATATTTTGGCGATATTTTTATATATTAAGCGCATATAACAGAAACAACACCTTTTAGGGTTGTTTATATACTTTTTTATAGCGCTTTGGTGTGTGCTGGCAAACTCTCCCTCTGTCTCCCCAAAGGGCTAGTGGGGTCCTGTCTTCGATAAGAGCATTCCCTGTGTGTCTGCTGTGTGTCGGTACGTGTGTGTCGACATGTATGAGGACGATGTTGGTGTGGAGGCGGAGCAATTGCCGGTAATGGTGATGTCACCCCCTAGGGAGTCGACACCGGAATGGATGGCTTTAATTATGGAATTACGTGATAATGTTAGCACGCTGCAAAAGTCAGTTGACGACATGAGACGGCCGGAAAACCAGTTAGTACCTGTCCAGGCGTCTCAGGCACCGTCAGGGGCTGTAAAACGTCCCTTACCTCAGTCAGTCGACACAGGTACCGACACAGATGAATCTAGTGTCGACGGTGAAGAAAGAAACGTATTTTCCAATAGGGCCACACGTTATATGATCACGGCAATGAAGGAGGCTTTGCATATCTCTGATACTGCAGGTACCTCAAAGGGGGGTATTATGTGGGGTGTGAAAAAACTACCTGTAGCTTTTCCAGAATCAGAGGAATTGAATGACGTGTGTGATGAAGCGTGGGTTAACCCCGATAGAAAACTGCTAATTTCAAAGAAGTTATTGGCATTATACCCTTTCCCACCAGAGGTTAGGGCGCGCTGGGAAACACCCCCTAGGGTGGATAAGGCGCTCACACGCTTATCAAAACAAGTGGCGTTACCGTCTCCTGATACGGCCGCCCTCAAGGATCCAGCTGATAGGAGGCTGGAAACTACCCTGAAGAGTATATACATACATACTGGTGTTATACTGCGACCAGCAATAGCCTCAGCCTGGATGTGCAGTGCTGGGGTGGTGTGGTCGGATTCCCTGACTGAAAATATTGATACCCTGGATAGGGACAGTATTTTATTGACTATAGAGCAATTAAAGGATGCTTTTCTTTATATGCGAGATGCTCAGAGGGATATTTGCACTCTGGCATCGAGAGTAAGTGCGATGTCCATATCTGCCAGAAGAAGTTTATGGACGCGACAGTGGTCAGGTGATGCGGATTCCAAACGGCATATGGAAGTATTGCCGTATAAAGGAGAGGAATTATTTGGGGTCGGTCTATCGGATCTGGTGGCCACAGCAACAGCCGGAAAATCCACTTTTTTACCTCAGGTCACCTCCCAACAGAAAAAGACACCGTCTTTTCAGCCGCAGTCCTTTCGTTCCTATAAGAACAAGCGGGCAAAAGGACAGTCATATTTGCCCAGAGGCAAAGGAAGGGGTAAGAGGGTGCAGCAAGCAACTACTTCCCACGAACAGAAGCCCTCCCCGGCTTCTACAAAGCCCTCAGCATGACGCTGGGGCTGTGCAAGCGGACTCAGGGGCGGTGGGGGGTCGACTAAAGATTTTCAGCACACAGTGGGCGCGCTCACAGGTGGACCCTTGGATCCTGCAGGTAGTATCTCAGGGTTACAAGTTGGAATTTGAAAAGTCTCCCCCTCGCCTGTTCCTAAAGTCTGCTTTACCAACGTCTCCCTCAGAAAGGGCGACGGTATTGGAAGCCATTCACAAGCTGTATTCTCAGCAGGTGATAGTCAAGGTACCCCTCCTACAACAGGGAAAGGGGTATTATTCCACACTATTTGTGGTACCGAAGCCGGACGGTTCGGTAAGACCTATTCTAAATCTGAAATCCTTGAACCTGTACATACAGAAATTCAAGTTCAAGATGGAGTCACTCAGAGCAGTGATAGCGAATCTGGAAGAAGGGGACTTCATGGTGTCCCTGGACATAAAAGATGCTTATCTGCATGTCCCAATTTACCCTTCACACCAAGGGTATCTCAGGTTCGTGATACAAAACTGTCATTATCAGTTTCAAACGCTGCCGTTTGGTTTGTCCACGGCACCTCGGGTCTTTACCAAGGTAATGGCCGAAATGATGGTTCTTCTACGAAGAAAAGGCGTATTAATTATCCCTTACTTGGACGATCTCCTGATAAGGGCAAGGTCCAGAGAACAGCTGGAAGTCGGAGTAGCACTAACCCAAGTAGTGCTTCAACAACACGGGTGGATTCTGAATCTTCCAAAATCTCAATTGACCCCGACGACACGTCTGCTGTTCCTGGGAATGATTCTGGACACTGTTCAGAAAAAGGTGTTTCTCCCGGAGGAGAAAGCAAGGGAGTTATCCGAACTTGTCAGGAACCTCCTAAAACCAGGAAATGTGTCAGTACATCAATGCACAAGAGTCCTGGGAAAGATGGTGGCTTCTTACGAAGCAATTCCATTCGGCAGATTCCACGCACGAATATTTCAGTGGGATCTGCTGGACAAATGGTCCGGATCGCATCTGCACATGCATCAGCGGATAACACTGTCACCAAGAACAAGGGTGTCTCTTCTGTGGTGGTTGCAGAGTGCCCATCTGTTAGAGGGCCGCAGATTCGGCATACAGGACTGGGTCCTGGTGACTACGGATGCCAGCCTACGAGGCTGGGGAGCAGTCACACAGGGAAGAAACTTCCAGGGCGTGTGGTCGAACCTGGAGACGTCTCTTCACATAAATATACTGGAGCTAAGAGCGATTTACAATGCTCTAAGCCTGGCAAAACCGCTGCTTCAGGGTCAGCCGGTGTTGATCCAGTCGGACAACATCACGGCAGTCGCCCACGTAAACAGACAGGGCGGCACGAGAAGCAGAAGAGCAATGACAGAAGCTGCAAGGATTCTTCGCTGGGCGGAAAATCATGTCATAGCACTGTCAGCAGTGTTCATTCCGGGAGTGGACAACTGGGAAGCAGACTTCCTCAGCAGACACGACCTCCACCCGGGAGAGTGGGGACTTCATCCAGAAGTCTTCCACATGATTGTGAACCGTTGGGAAAAACCAAAGGTGGACATGATGGCGTCCCGCCTCAACAAGAAACTGGACAGATATTGCGCCAGGTCAAGAGACCCTCAGGCAATAGCTGTGGACGCTCTGGTAACACCGTGGGTGTACCAGTCCGTGTATGTGTTTCCTCCTCTGCCTCTCATACCAAAGGTACTGAGAATTATACGGCTACGGGGAGTAAGAACAATACTCGTGGCTCCGGATTGGCCGAGAAGGACTTGGTACCCGGAACTTCAAGAGATGCTCACGGAAGAGCCGTGGCCTCTACCGTTAAGAAGGGATCTGCTTCAGCAGGGACCTTGTATGTTCCAAGACTTACCGCGACTGCGTTTGACGGCATGGCGGTTGAACGCCGGATTCTAAAAGAAAAGGGCATTCCAGAAGAAGTTATTCCTACCTTGATTAAAGCCAGGAAGGAAGTGACCGCACAACATTATCACCGCATTTGGAGAAAATATGTTGCGTGGTGTGAGGCCAAGAAGGCCCCAACGGAGGAATTTCAATTGGGTCGATTCCTACATTTCCTGCAGGCAGGATTGTCTATGGGCCTCAAATTGGGGTCTATTAAGGTTCAAATTTCGGCCTTATCGATTTTCTTCCAGAAAGAATTGGCTTCAGTGCCTAAAGTACAAACCTTTGTCAAAGGTGTACTACATATACAGCCCCCGATTGTGCCTCCAGTGGCACCGTGGGATCTCAACGTAGTTTTGGATTTTCTCAAATCCCATTGGTTTGAGCCGCTCAAATCGGTAGATTTGAAGTCTCTTACATGGAAAGTAACCATGCTACTGGCCCTGGCTTCAGCCAGGAGAGTATCAGAGTTGGCGGCTTTATCGTACAAAAGCCCATATCTGATTTTCCATTCGGACAGGGCAGAACTGCGGACGCGTCCTCAGTTTCTGCCTAAGGTGGTTTCGACTTTTCACTTGAACCAGCCTATTGTGGTGCCTGCGGCTACTAGCGACTTGGAGGACTCCAAGTTGCTGGACGTTGTCAGAAAATCTGACTCGCTGTTTATCCTGTATGCACCCAACAAGATGGGTGCTCCTGCTCGTTGGATCTGTAGCACAATCCAACTTGCACATTCTGTGGCAGGCCTGCCACAGCCTAAATCTGTAAATGCCCACTCCACAAGGAAGGTGGGCTCATCTTGGGCGGCTGCCCGAGGGGTCTCGGCATTACAACTTTGCCGAGCAGCTACGTGGTCAGGGGAGAACACGTTTGTAAAATTTTACAAATTTGATACTCTGGCTAAGGAGGACCTGGAGTTCTCTCATTCGGTGCTGCAGAGTCATCCGCACTCTCCCGCCCGTTTGGGAGCTTTGGTATAATCCCCATGGTCCTGACGGAGTCCCCAGCATCCACTAGGACGTTAGAGAAAATAAGAATTTACTTACCGATAATTCTATTTCTCATAGTCCATAGTGGATGCTGGGCGCCCATCCCAAGTGCGGATTGTCTGCAATACTTGTACATAGTTATTGTTACAAAAATCGGGTTATTATTGTTGTGAGCCATCTTTTCAGAGGCTTCTTCGTTGTTATCATACTGTTAACTGGGTTCAAATCACAAGTTGTACGGTGTGATTGGTGTGGCTGGTATGAGTCTTACCCGGGATTCAAGATCCTTCCTTATTGTGTACGCTCATCCGGGCACAGTACCTAACTAACTGAGGCTTGGAGGAGGGTCATAGGGGGAGGAGCCAGTACACACCATGTGATCCTAAAAGCTTACTTTTTGTGCCCTGTCTCCTGCGGAGCCGCTATTCCCCATGGTCCTGACGGAGTCCCCAGCATCCACTACGGACTATGAGAAATAGAATTATCGGTAAGTAAATTCTTATTTAACTTCACATTCTAATAAATGCAGTGTTGTACTGGGGCCAATCTATTGCCAAGGTAAAATGTTTGTCTTCTTCATCATGGTATGGATGTTGCATTTACATTTGTGTGAGGATCATTAGATGTACAGTGTCTACGTCTGCAATGTTTAGGATGCCCACTCTAGGTCGACACTCATTATGTCGACAGGGTTGCCTGGACAACAGGGTTTATATGTGCGACATTATCAGCAAAACAGTTAGACCTGAGTGGAGTTTAGTATGTTGTTTGACTTTTACACTTGTGCCTGGGTATTCCAATATTTGCACATTGAACTCGCATGCTTCACTTTGTTAGGCAGGCTAAGGACACAGTGATTTGTGTTGTGAAAGTTACACTACAAAAAAATTTGAAAAAAAAAATGTAAAAACCTGTTTGACCTTATGTAGTAAGGTAGGCTTTCAGGGAGTGTGGGCATGCTAGGATATGTTGTTCTTCTGAAGATGTTGATATGCAGTGTGATGATGCAGGGCCAACCCCAAAAAAGATAAGTCTGCTTCACTCCAGATGTGAATGAATCCCAGCATGGTGTTACATTTACTAAGATGGTAGTTCTATTTAAGATGGGATGTTGCCATTAGCAACCAATCAGATTATACTTTTCATTTCTTTTGCACCTTCTACAAGATAATATGTGGAATTTGATTGGTTGCTATGGGCAACGTCCCATCTTAAATAGAACTCCCATATTAGTAAATGTACCCCATGGTGTGGTACACTTTGTTTAAAAAAAAAAATAACAATAGCAAACATTGCTCAGCAGGCTTGTGTGTTGTTCTGCTACTGTTTTCTCATTAAAACATCCATGATGTAGTCACTTTGCCATTAAAGCAGGTCTGTCCAAACTGCGGCCCTCCAGCTGTTGAGAAACTACACATCCCAGCATGCCCTGACACAGCTTTAGCATTCTCTGACATCAACACTGGGTCAAGGCATGCTGGTATATGTAGTTTCACAACAGCTGGAGGTTCACAGTTTGGACATGTCTGCATTAAAGTGTGCTTTGTGCCTTGCTTGTATAATAGGTAATGTGAGTAAGTTAGTAATGTTTATTTCTCTGACGTCCTAGAGGATGCTGGGGACTCCGTAAGGACCATGGGGATAGACGGGCTCCGTAGGAGACATGGGCACTTTAAGAAAGACTTTAGATCTGGTGTGCACTGGCTCCTCCCTCTATGCCCCTCCTCCAGACCTCAGTTTGATACTGTGCCCAGTGGAGACTGGGTGCTTACAGGGAGCTCTCCTGAGTTTCCTGTCAGAAAGTATTTTAGTTAGGTTTTTTATTTTCAGGGAGCCTGCTGCCAACAGACTCCCTGCATCGTGGGACAGAGGAGAGAGAAACAGACCTTCTTCTGTGAGTTTCAAGGCTCTGTTTCTTAGGCTACTGGACACCATTAGCTCCAGAGGGAATCAGAACACAGGTCTCGCCCTGGAGTTCATCCCGGAGCCGCGCCGCCGTCCTCCTCACAGAGCCGGAAGATAGAAGCCGGGTGAGTATGAGAAGAAAAGAAAACTTCAGAGGCGGCAGAAGACTTCATGATCTTCACTGAGGTAACGCAGGTAGTGCAGCTGTGCGCCATTGCTCCCACACACCTCACACACGGCAGTCACTGTAAGGGTGCAGGGCGCAGGGGGGGGGGGGGGGGGGCGCCCTGGGCAGCAATATAAACCTCATTTCTGGCAAAAGAGATATATATACAGCTAGGCACTGTATATATAAAGAGCCCCCGCCAGTTTTTATTATATTTAAGCTGGACAGAAGCCTGCCGCCGAGGGGGTGGGGCTTCTCCCTCAGCACTCACCAGCGCCATTTTCTCCACAGCACAGCTGAGAGGAAGCTCGCCGGACTCTCCCCTGCTTATCCACGGTGAAAGGGGGTTTCAGAGAAGGGGGGGGGGCACATAATTGGCAGCAAATAATAGTATTACAGCGCTACTGGGTAAACACATTGTGTGTTTTTTCCTGGGGTATTAGCGCTGGGTGTGTGCTGGCATACTCTCTCTCTGTCTCTCCAAAGGGCCTTGTGAGGGAACTGTCTTCAGATAAGAGGATTCCCTGAGTGTGTGGTGTGTCGGTACGTGTGTGTCGACATGTCTGAGGTAAAAGGCTCTTCTAAGGAGGAGATGGAGCAAATGTGTGTGTGTGGTGTCTCCGTCGACAACGCCGACACCTGACTGGATATGTGGAATTAAGTGCTGAGGTAAATTAATTGCACAAAAGATTAGAGAACAGACAGGGAATCTACCCATGTCTGTCCCTATGTCGCAGGGACCTTCAGAGTCTCAAAACGCCCACTATCCAAAATAATAGACACTGATACCGACACGGAGTCTGACTCCAGTGTCGACTACGATGATGCAAAGTTACAGCCAAAACTGGCAAAAAAGTATTCAATATATGATTATTGTAATAAAAGATGTTTCGCATATCACTGATGACCCATCTGTCCCTGACACGAGGGTACACATGTTTAAGGGGAAGAAAGCTGAGATAACATTTCCCCCCTCTCATGAACCAAATGAATTGTGTGAAAAAGAGCGGGAATCTCCAGACAAGAAACTGCAGTTTCCCAAAAGAATTCTCATGGCGTATCCTTTCCCTGCTAGGGCCAGGATACGATGGGAATCCTCCCCTAGGGTGGACAAGGCGTTGACACGTTTACCCAAAAGGTAGCGCTGACATACCAAGATACAGCTACCCTCAGGGATCCTGCAGAAAAGTACTTTGAAGTCCATTTACACACATTCTGGTACACTGCTCAGACCGGCGATTGTGTCGGCATGGGTTTGTAGCGCTGTAGCAGCGTGGACAGATACCTTATCAGCGGAGATTGAAACCCTAGATAAGGATACCATGTTATTGACCCTAGGATATATAAAAGATGCTGTCTTATATATATAAGACATGCCCAAAGAGACATTGGTCTACTGGGTTCTAGAGTCAACGCTATGTCGATTTCTGCTAGACGTGTCCTGTGGAACATGCAATGGACAGGTGATGCCGACTAAAAGAGGCATATGGAGGTTTTACCTTACAAGGGTGAGGAATTGTGTGGAGAAGGGCTCTCGGACCTGGTCTCCACAGCTATAGATGGTAAATCTGATCTTTTGCCTTATATTTCCTCACAGCCTAAGAAAGCACGACATTATCAAATGCAGTCCTTTCGGTCGCAGAAAAACAAGAAAGTACGAGGAGCGTCCTTTCTTACCAGAGGTAAGAGCACAGGGCACAGCTAGTTCCCAGGAACAGAAGTCCTCCCCGGCCTCTACTAAATCCACCGCATGACGCTGGGGCTCCCCTAAGGGAGTCCGCCCCAGTGGGAGCGCGTCTTCAACTCTTCAGCCACATCTGAGTTCACTCACAGGTGGATCCCTGGGCAATAGAAATTGTTTCTCAGGGTTACAAGCTGGAATTCGAAGAGGTGCCTCCTCGCCGGTCTTCCTTATCGGCCATACCGGTTTCTCCCCCAGAAAGGGAGATAATATTAAATACAATTCACACATTGTATCTTCAACAGGTGGTGCTCAAGGTTCCCATCCTTCAACAAGGAAGGGGATATTACTCAACCTTGGCTGTAGTCCCGAAACCGGACGGTTCGGTCAGACCTATTTTAAAATTAAAATCTCTGAACCTATACTTGAAAAGGTTCAAATTCAAGGTGGAATCGCTTAGAGCGATCATCGCCAGCCTGGAAGGGGGGCATTTTATGGTGTATCTAGACATAAAGGCTGCATACCTTCATGTTCCCAATTATCCACCCCATCAGGCTTACCTGAGAATTGCGGTACAGTATTGTCATTACCAATTTCAGGGTAATTGGTGGAAATGATGGTGCTCCTACGCAAGCAAGGAGTCACAATTATCCCATACTTGGATGATCTCCTAATAAGGGCGAGATCAAAAGAGCAGTTATTGAACAGCGGGTCACTTTCGCTGAAGGTGTCACAGCGGGTTCACTACGATATGCCGGCGGTCGGGCTCCCGGCGACCAGCATACCGGCGCCGGGAGCCCGACCGCCGGCTTACCGACAGTGTGGCGAGCGCAAATGAGCCCCTTGCGGGCTCGCTGCGCTCGCCACGCTACGGGCACGGTGGCGCGCTATGCGCGCCACACTATTTTCTTCTCCCTCCGGGGGGGTCGTGGACCCCCACAAGGGAGAATAAGTGTCGGTATGCCGGCTGTCGGGATCCCGGCGCCGGTATACTGTGCGCCGGGATCCCGTCAGTCGGCATACTGAAGACCACCCGTCACAGCAACTCGGCTGGATTCTCAATATCCCGAAGTCACAGTTGGTTCCTATGACTCGTCTGCCCTTCTTGGGTATGATTCTGGATACGGACCAGAAATGGGTTTATCTTCCGATAGAGAAGGCCCAGGAACTAAAGCCAAAACAGGTGTCAGTGCATCACTGCACTCGGGTCCTGGGAAAGATGGTGGCATCTTACGGGGCCATTCCCTTTGGCAGGTTCCATGCGAGGACCTTCCAATGGGATCTACGGGACAAGTGGTCCGGATCACATCTACAGATGCATCAGTTAATCACCCTGTCCCCCAGGGCCAGGGTGTCCCTCCTATGGTGGCTGCAGAGTGCTCACCTTCTAGAGGGTCGCAGGTTCACCATCCAGGACTGGATTCTGGTAGCCACGGACGCGAGCCTCCGAGGTGGGGGAGCAGTCACACAGGGAAGAAACTTCCAAGGTCTTTGGGTCAAGTTAAAAAAACTTGTATTCAAATCAACATCCTGGAGCTGAGGGCCATATACAACCCCCTTCGGTAAGCGGAGACATTGCTTCGCGACCTACCGGTTCTGATCCAGTCAGGCAACATCACCGCAGTGGCTCATGTAAACCGCCAAGGCGGCACAAAGAGCAGAGTGGAGATGGCAGAAGCCACCAGGATTCTCCGCTGGGCGGAAAATCATGTAAGCGCATTTTCAGCAGTTCATTTCGGGAGTGGACAACTGAGAGTAAGACAACCGAGACTCCCTCAGCAAACACGACCTGCATCCAAGAGAGGACTTCTTTAGGAAGCCTTCGCACAGATTGCAAGTCAGTGGGGACTGCCACAGATAGACATGATGGCGTCCCGCCTCAACAAAAAGCTACAGAGGTATTGTGCCAGGTCAAGAGACCCTCAGGCAGTAGCTGTAGACGCCCTAGTGACACTGTGGGTGTTCCAGTCGGTCTATGTATTTCCTCCTCTTCCTCTCATACCCAAGGTGTTGAGAATAGTAAGAAAAAGAGGAGTGAGAACAATCCTCATTGTTCCAGATTGGCCACGAAGGACCTGGTATCCGGATCTGCAGGAAATGCTCACAGAAGATCCGTGGCCTCTTCCTCTAAGACAGGACCTGTTGCAACAGGGGCCCTGTCTGTTCCAAGACTTACCGCGGCTGCGTTTGTCGGCATGGCGGTTGAACGCCGGA
Source organism: Pseudophryne corroboree (assembly GCF_028390025.1). NCBI lineage: Eukaryota > Metazoa > Chordata > Amphibia > Anura > Myobatrachidae > Pseudophryne > Pseudophryne corroboree. The sequence continues at coordinate 43,194,302 of NC_086445.1, read as the reverse complement.
TCCTAGCGGAAAAGGGTATTCCGGATGAGGTCATTCCTACGCTAATAAAGGCTAGGAAAGACGTGACATCTAAACATTATCACCGTATATGGCGAAAATATGTTTCTTGGTGTGAGGCCAGGAATGCTCCTACGGAAGAATTCCATCTGGGCCGTTTCCTTCACTTCCTGCAAACTGGAGTGAATTTTGGCCTAAAATTAGGATCTATTAAGGTTCAGATTTCGGCCTTATCCATTTTCTTTCAAAAGGAATTGGCCTCTCTCTTCCTGAAGTACAAACTTTTGTGAAGGGAGTGCTGCATATTCAGCCTCCTTTTGTACCTCCGGTGGCGCCTTGGGACCTTAACGTGGTGTTAAGTTTCATTAAGTCACACTGGTTTGAACCACTTAAAACGGTGGAGTTGAAATATCTCACTTGGAAGATGGTCATGTTGTTAGCCTTGGCTTCGACTAGGCGAGTGTCGGAATTTAGCGGCTTTATCACATAAAAGCCCCTATCTGGTTTTCCATATGGATAGAGCGGAATTGCGGACCCATCCTCAATTCCTGCCAAAAAAAAAAAAAAGTGGTTTCATCCTTTCATATGAACCAACCTATTGTGGTACCTGTGGCTACGCGTGACTTGGAGGATCCCGAGTCCCTTGATGTGGTCAGGGCTTTGAAAATTTACGTGGCCAGAATGGCTACAGTCAGAAAAACAGAAGCACTGTTTGTCATGTATGCAACCAACAAGATTGGTGCCCCTGCTTCAAAGCAGACTATTGCTCGCTGGATCTGTAACACAATTCAGCAGGCGCATTCTACGGCGGGATTGCCGTTACCTAAAATCGGTCAAGGCCCATTCCACTAGGAAGGTGGGCTCTTCTTGGGCGGCTGCCCGAGGGGTCTCGGCGCTACAGCTGTGCCGAGCTACTACTTGCAAAGTTCTATAAGTTTGATACCCTGGCTGAAGAGGACCTCCTGTTTGCTCAATCGGTGCTGCAGAGTCATCCGCACTCTCCCGCCCGTTTGGGAGCTTTGGTATAATCCCCATGGTCCTTACGGAGTCCCCAGCATCCTCTAGAACGTTAGAGAAAATAAGATTTTAAACCTACCGGTAAATCTTTTTCTCGTAGTCCGTAGAGGATGCTGGGCGCCCGTCCCAAGTACGGACTACTTCTGCAAGACTTGTATATAGTTATTGCTTAAATAAGGGTTATGTTATAGTTTCATCGGTCTTGGACTGATGCTATGTCGTTTTTCATACTGTTAACTGGGTAGTATATCACAAGTTATACGGTGTGATTGGTGTGGCTGGTATGAATCTTGCCCTTGGATTAACAAAAATCCTTTCCTCGTACTGTCCGTCTCCTCTGGGCACAGTTTCTCTAACTGAGGTCTGAAGGAGGGGCATAGAGGGAGGAGCCAGTCCACACCAGATCTAAAGTCTTTCTTAAAGTGCCCATGTCTCCTGCGGAGCCCGTCTATCCCCATGGTCCTTACGGAGTCCCCAGCATCCTCTACGGACTACGAGAAAAAGATTTACCGGTAGGTTTAAAATCTTATTTTTGCCTCTTAATTTCAGATGTTGCAGTTGCAGATCCCATAACATTTGTGGGCATTCTGGCCACCATGAGAACTAACCTGGAAGCCTTGCTGGCTAATGTGGACCAGTTACAAAAATGTTGTTACTTTTTTTTAATGACAATATTTTTTTATGTTGAATAAGTAAAATGCACACAAATTAAAAAAACAACAACAAATATTTCAAGTTAAGTGGGTGTTGTGTTTATTAATGCAATAAAGGAACAGCAGATTGGCTAGCAGAAATTGGTTAGCTTAAACATTTCACACAACTAACTAAAGAATGTTATTTAAAATAAAAAAAAGGAGAGTTAGGAGGTTATTGATTAAGAAAACATGTAAACACATTTATTCACTAACTACACCTCTACACAAAAATAAACAAATTAGCATTAGACCAGGCACATTTACCACATCTATATTTTTCTTTTATAAATTTCAATGTTGATGGCCAATTATGCCTACAAAGTGTTCTTCAGGTATTCTTTGAAGACTTAATTGGTCATGACCATTATCATTCATTACACTAATTGTAATCGTAATTGAGGAAGGCTTGTGGAGTTAGAAATGAAAGCTGTAATTTCACTTTAAAAAAAAAAACCATTGCTGGCCCTCATTCCGAGTTGTTCGCTCGCTAGCTGCTTTTAGCAGCATTGCACATGCTAAGCCGCCGCCCTCTGGGAGTGAATCTTAGCTTAGCAGAATTGCGAACTAAAGATTAGCAGAATTGCGAATAGAGGCCCTCATTCCGAGTCGTTCGCTCGTTCTTTTTTTTTCGCATCGCAGTGAAAATCAGCTTAGAGCGCATGCGCAATGTTCGCACTGCGACTGCGCTAAGTAATTCTGCTATGAAGAAAGGATTTTTACTCACGGCTTTTTGTTCGCACCGGCGAACGTAGTGTGATTGACAGGAAATGGGTGTTACTGGGCGGAAACACAGCGTTTTATGGGCGTGTGGCTGAAAACGCTACCGTTTCCGGAAAAAACGCAGGAGTGGCCGGAGAAACGGGGGAGTGTCTGGGCGAACGCTGGGAGTGTTTGTGACGTCAAACCAGGAACGACAAGCACTGAACTGATCGCACAGGCAGAGTAAGTCTGGAGCTACTCTAAAACTGCTAAGTTTTTTTTGTTCGCAATATTGCGTAAACTTCGTTCGCACTTTTAAGATGCTAAGATACACTCCCAGTAGGCGTAGACTAAGCGTGTGTAACTCTGCTAAATTCGCCTTGCGACCGATCAACTCGGAATGAGGGCCAGAAATTTCTTAGCAGTTTCTGAGTAGCTCGAGACTTACTCTTACACTGCGATCAGTTCAGTCAGTTTCGTTCCTGGTTTGACGTCACAAACACACCCAGCGTTCGCCCAGCCACTCCCCCGTTTCTCCAGACACTCCCGCGTAGGAGTAGCTCGAGACTTACTCCTACACTGCGATCAGTTCAGTCAGTTTCGTTCCTGGTTTGACGTCACAAACACACCCAGCGTTCGCCCAGCCACTCCCCCGTTTCTCCAGACACTCCCGCGTTTTTCCCTGACACGCCTGCGTTTTTCCGCACACTCACAGAAAACGGCCAGATTCCGCCCAGAAACACCCACTTCCTGTCAATCACACTACGATCAGCAGAATGATGAAAAAAACCTTGTTAGGCCGTGAGTAAAATACCAAACTTTTGTGCAAATTTACTTGGCGCACTGCGAACATTGCGCATGCGCAGTTTGCGACTAATCGCTCCGTAGCGAAAAAAAATAACGAACGAACAACTTGGAATGACCCCCGCTTTGCGTTTTTTGGCAAAAGCGTGTGCAATTTTAAGAGGAATGTGTAAATCTACAAGAAGTTTGGACTTTTACGATGAGGTTTGTGGTAATGCGAGGGGTTCGCATTAGTGCAATGTCATTTGGCATACGCCTACTTTGTGTACTACTGCGTACGAAATAGCAAAAATAAGTTGGGGGCGGTTATTCGCTATTGTGCAACGTGTTCGCAATTTTGCAAATATCTTGTGCGAACGAAAAAAATAGCGCTCAACTCGGAATCACCCCCAGTATTCACAGTGCTTCACTTTTTCCACATTTTGTTATGTTACAGCCTTATTCCAAAATGAAAAAAAATAAAAAATTCTGCAGCGGGGTACACTGGTATACACTGAATAACATCGGGGTGTAGAGTTGGATCTTGATCCGAGGCACCAACAGGCTAAAGCTTTGACTGTTCCCAGGATGCACTGCACCGCCTCCTCTATATCCCCGCTCCAGGCACTGGAGCTCAGTTTGTAAGTTGGTGCCTGCAGTGCAGGTAGCTAACAGGGAGGGCTGTGCTAGGCAGCCCTGAAAAGAGCTTTTCTGACAAGAAAGAAGACTTCAAGGGCCGCAGCATAGGCACTTAGTGCTATATGTCATACTGACATATTGTGCTGTGGTTCCCTCACCTCCACCAGCGGCGCTGTATACTCCCGCGCCCTGGTTACCGGGTACTTACAGCGGAGGCGCTCCGGTCTCATCAGGCACACATACCGCCGCTGCTCTCCTGGATCGCGTGACCGCACGATAGGGAGAAGGTAAGAGGGTTCCCCAGACGGGACCCGCTGAAATCGCGATCCGGTCGCGGTCTCCGGAGACGGACCGCGCCGCTGGCGTGGACACTGTGGCCGTGCAGGCACCCCACTATATCCACCAGGGCAAGGAGCACAGGTCGGATTTACGAAAATCCGTTTAGTACAGGCTCCATTGTACCCGGTGGTGAAATCCAGCAGAGGGGATAAGGCTCTAACCTGTAGCCCCTCCCCTAGCCCCAGGCACCATCTACAGCAGATGTTTCTGCCCTGGAGCTGCATCTCTCTCTCTCCCTCACTCCCTGTCAGCGTTTGGGCGCCATTACACAGAGCTGCGCTGATTCTGGGACTGCTGGGCACTGTCTCCTCTGTAAAGCCGCCTGCCTCATCAGCGCTGTGCATTTACAGGACACTTACGTATTCTACATGTCGTTTAGACAGTGTTAGTTAAGAACAAGTGCATAACTACAGGAATATTTAGTACAAGTATTCTGTGATATACATCCAGTATTTACTGTGCATTGTTATATCTGTATACATACATAGCTTTACTTAGTATTGCTAGTCCAGTGCAGTTTTATTGTTGTGTGTAATAATTTCTGCATTGTACATGTGACTGTGTGTGCCTATAGCTGCTGTGTGGTTCCTATTCCGTGTATCTCACACATATTGCTATCCCTATATTCTGTACCCTGACGGGGGCTAAGTGCATCAGGGTCCTATATATATAGTGTTTCACAGGATATACTCTTTGGTATTTTTCTCTGTGTATTTCAGTCACTTTATACCACTTAAATCCTCTGTGATCTGCATTTGCATTCACACTCCACAGGTTTTTTTTGTCAGGTACTGTGTCTGGCTATATTGTACTGTTACGCCCTAGGGCTACATTCTCCAATAATGTCTGCGTCTCAGGACGGGATATCCATGGCTGATCCTGCGTCATGCAGTGCTGACGCCGCGGATTTATATGAGGAAAATATTCCAGCTGAGAGTCCAGGTACTGGGGGTTCTGTACCCCTCAGTCAGTCTGCAGCACCGGTGGCACACCAAGACCCACCTTGGGCTGCTTTTTCTAATTTACTGACTACGCTAGTAACGAGACTTGCGCCCCATGTGGGACCTCCTGTGCCTGTACAATCACATATTGTCCCTGTTGTAAATTCACCATGGGCGGATACTCTGTCGACTCAGTTACAGCAGTTAAATCAGACTTTGGTTAAACAAAAGCCTGACCCTCGCCCTCCTAGGACCAAAGGGTCATCTAAGTGGGCCATTTCTTCCTCACAGTCCACACATGTTTTGGATACTTCATCGGATGAAGATGGCGTATATACTGACCCATCAGACACTGATGCAGATGCTTCTGAAGGGGAATCTACAACACAGGTGGATGTTCCTGACCTCTTGGAGGCTATCAAACTGATTCTTCAGGTTGATGATGAACCTGAACTTCCAGATACGTCTAAGAAACCTGATAAGTTCAAACGTCAGAAGGTTACTAAATTAGTTTTGCCACATTCTGACCATTTATTTGACAAACGTCAGGAATCCTGGGAGTCTCCAGGAAAGAAATTCTCCCTGTCTAAAAAGATGCTGGCTCATTATCCCCTCGCTACAGAGTTAAGTAAAAATTGGGAAACACCACCGCCGGTGTACTCACATGTTGCACGTCTGGTGGTGTCTTCTACTCTGCCTGTCACTACTGTCACCTCTCTGAAGGAACCGATGGATAAGCATGTGGAGGGTTGTTTGAAGTCTATTTACACTCTTGTGGGTGCTGTACATAGACCTACTATAGCGGCTTCTTGGGCTGCAAAAGCTATTGAAGCCTGGGTTCAAGAAGTTGGAGCGGAGCTACCTCCGAATTTTTCTGATAATGCCAGACAGTGTCTTTCATATATTACCACAACCTCTCATTACATTCAGGAGGCGGCCTCTGATGCCGGTGTGCTGGCAGCCAAAGCATCTACTACGTCCATTCTGGCTCGCCGGATTCTGTGGTTGCGGTCCTGGTCTGTGGATCTGGACTCTAAAAAGACCTTGGTCCCTTTTAAGGGAAACATCCTTTTTAGGGAAGATCTGAAGAAGATTGTTGCGGACTTAGCACCTGCTAAAACTGCATGTCTGCCGAGTACTAATACTTCGGCTCCAAAGGCTAATGTCACAACTGAGGGCCTGAGCTGACGGGAGGCAGCCTCAGTTGTAGGGACTGTCACAACTGAGGGCCTGAGCTGACGGGAGGCAGCCTCAGTTGTAGGGGCTGAGGTGTAATGGAACCTGGCAGGTTGTATCAGACCCCTAGACATGTAGAAGAATTGCCCGAAGGCGTGACCACGACAACCAGGAATAAAAGTCAATGATATTTATTATGACAACTCCGCAACACAGCAGCAGTAAAAGAAAACGTAAAAGTCAGCAAAGAATAAATACAGTTCCTGGGTACTACAGGATGGCAGGAGCCACAGGGCACTGGTAGTGTGAGATAGTTCTTATGATCTTCTAGATGGAAAGTCCTTACCAGGCCCGACTGTAGCAATGGAGATAACCCAGGATTGTGCCAGCTGGTGTTCCAGGAAAAGCTGGGTTGCTGAAGATAAAACAGCTGCTGTGGATACTGGCTGGAACCAGACTGTTGTTAGCACGGAGTGGATACTGGCTGGAACCAGTTAAATAATAAATGAACTTGGGAGCGATGAAATATGAACTGAAATGTAGAACTTGAGAGCGGAGAAATAATAATACCGGTGGAGAGTGGTAAAGTGTAGAAAGGACACCGGCCCTTTAAGGGAAGCTGTACTCTGCTGGAAGCTGAGCTGGAAGCAGGTAATGTTGTAGCTGGAAACAGATGAATCCACAATGGATTGGAGAGTCAGGCTACACCGCAGGTGGAATGCTGGTGCGGGTCTCTATGGTGGAAGTCTTGAGACAGGAGCTGGAACCTGGAAGACAATCACAGGAGAGAGACAAACAGGAACTAGGTTTGACAACCAAAGCACTGACGCCTTCCTTGCTCAGGCACAGTGTATTTATACCTGCAGCAAGGAAGGGATTGGCTAGGCAATTATGCAGATTAACAATACTGACAACAGATTGACAGAATCCAAGATGGCTGCGCCCATGCAGACACTTGGAGGGAAGTTTGGTTTGTAATCCATGTGGTAATGAAAACAGTAATGGCGGCGCCGGCCACTGGAGACAGGAGACGCCAGGCTGACAAGTGCACATCCAACCACGCGGACACAGCGGAGGCCGCGGCTGACGTAATCGCCACTCTGACACTCTGCATGCAGAAGCTCAGGGACGGCGGCGGAGGCCGCGGGAGACGCCATGCCAGATGTAATAAGGCGTTACTGTGACAGCGTCTCAGAGAGACAGGAGAGGATGCAGGAATGTGAACATTAGGATAACAGATGTGATCCGGTCCTGGAGCGCTGAGCCAGCCTTAGGAGGCATCTGATGGGTAAGAAATGGCGTCCAGATACCCGGATCGTGACAGCACCCCCCCCTTTAGGAGTGGCCCCAGGACACTTCTTTGGCTTTTGAGGAAACTTGGAATGGAATCTCCGGACCAAGGCAGGAGCATGGACATCAGAAGCATTGGTCCATGAACGTTCCTCAGGGCCGTAACCCTTCCAGTCAATAAGATACTGTAGTTGACCGTAACGGTGACGTGAGTCCAGGATCTTGGCCACTTCATACTCAACGCCTCGTTGAGTTTGGACTTTCGGAGTTGGAGGAAGTGAGGAATGAAACCGATTCAAGATCAGCGGTTTCAACAGGGAAACATGGAATGTCCTGGGTATTTTTAAGAAGGGAGGCAACTGAAGTCTGTAAGCAACAGGATTGATGACTTGTTCAATCTTGAAAGGACCGATATAGCGAGGTGCAAACTTCATACTGGGAACTCTTAACCTCAGATTCTTCGTGGATAACCATACCCGATCACCCACCTTGAGAGCAGGAACTGCTCGACGCTTCTTATCCGCAAACTTCTTGTACCTGAACGATGCCTTGAGCAGAGCTGATCGTACGCTCTTCCAGATATTGGCAAACTGATGCAAGGTGATATCCACTGCGGGAACAGAAGTTGCTGGAAGCGGTTGGAACTCAGGGACTTTAGGGTGGAATCCAAAGTTAGTGAAGAATGGTGTTGAAGCAGATGAAGAATGATACTGGTTGTTATGACAGAACTCGGCCCAGGGAAGTAATTGAACCCAGTCATCTTGAGAGGAGGACACATAGATGCGGAGGAAGGCCTCCAAGTCCTGATTCACCCTCTCGGTTTGACCATTGGTCTGAGGATGGTAAGCCGTGGAAAACTTTAGCTTGACTTGGAGGACTTGACATAAACTTCGCCAGAATTTGGCTGTGAATTGAACTCCTCGATCTGAGATAATTTCTTCAGGAAGACCGTGGAGTCGGAAGATCTCTTGTATGAATACTTGAGCCAACTTGGAAGCTGACGGAAGACCGGTGAGAGGAATGAAGTGTGCCATCTTGGTGAACCGGTCAACTACCACCCAGATGGTATTGAACTTGTTGCACATGGGTAAGTCTGTAATGAAATCCATCGACAAGTGGGTCCATGGACGACGGGGAACGGATAGTGGAACCAGTTGCCCCGCAGGCGACTGGCGGGATACTTTATGTTGGGCACACTTTGGGCAAGATGCAATAAACTCCAAGACGTCCTTTTTCAGAGTTGGCCACCAATAGGACCTAGAGATAAATTCCAGGGTTTTTTGGATACCTGTATGTCCGGCAAAACGGGAAGCATGGGCCCAATGCATGAGCTTCTTCCTTAGCATCGGTTTCACAAAACTTTTCCCTGATGGGGGCGTAGAGTCCATCCCTACCGTGGAGAATGCCAACGGATTTATAATAGGATGCTTGTCTGAAGACTCTGACTCATTTTCTTGCTCCCATGAGCGGGAAAGGGCATCGGCCTTGCGATTCTGAGAGCCCGGACAGAACTGGAGTTTAAAGTCGGACCTGGAAAAGAAAAGTGCCCATCTGGCCTGACGAGGGTTGAGACATTGTGCGCCTTTCAGATATAAAAGGTTCTTGTGGTCTGTAAGTATGGTGATTGAATGAGAAGCTCCCTCCAACAGATACCTCCACTCTTCTAGAGCGAGCTTGATGGCTAGCAACTCCTGGTCGCCAATGGCATAGTTGCGCTCAGCTGGGGAGAACTTCCGGGAGAAGAAACTGCAAGGGTGTAAATGGCCATCTTTAGCCCTCTGAGATAACACCGCTCCTACTCCAACGGAGGAGGCATCCACCTCTAAGATGAAAGGAGAGTCGATGTCAGGCTGTTTCAGAACAGGCGCAGAGATGAACCTTTGTTTTAAAAGATGAAATGCTTGCATGGCTTCTTCAGACCACTTGGACGGGTTAGCACCCTTCTTAGTGAAAGCAGTAATAGGCGCCACAATGGTGGAAAAGTCTCGTATAAACTTTCGGTAATAGTTGGCGAACCCCAAGAACCTCTGGACCCCTTTGAGGGTTAAGGGTATCGGCCAATTTTGGATTGCTTGTAGTTTCTCAGGATCCATCTCTAGTCCGGAACCGGACACAATGTACCCTAGAAACGGAATGGACTTGACTTCAAAGACGCATTTCTCTAATTTGCAATAGAGATGATTGACACGGAGACGGGACAGAACCTCTTTAACCCAAAAACGATGTTCCTCTAAATCGTTGGCAAAAATGAGGATATCGTCTAGATAGACCACGACATGACGGTATAGAATGTCTCTGAAGATCTCATTGACAAAATGCTGGAAGACAGCTGGAGCATTGCTCAATCCGAAGGGCATGACGAGGTACTCATAATGTCCGTCACGGGTGTTAAAGGCGGTCTTCCACTCGTCACCCTCACGGATCCGGATGAGATTGTATGCACCTCTCAAGTCCAGCTTTGTAAAGATGGTAGCTCCGCTAACTCTGTCAAAGAGTTCAGTAATCAGGGGTAAAGGATAACGGTTCTTGATGGTAATGTCGTTCAAACCTCTGTAGTCGATGCACGGCCGCAGACCACCATCTTTCTTTTTTACAAAAAAGAAGCCTGCGCCGGCTGGAGAAGAAGAAGGTCGAATGAACCCCTTTGCTAGGTTCTCTTTAATATATTCCTCCATAGAATGCGTCTCAGGCAGAGACAACGGATAAGTTCGGCCTCGAGGTGGAACCTTCCCTGGAACGAGATCAATCGGGCAGTCCCATTCTCTATGAGGAGGAAGGATTTCAGCAGAAGCTTTACTGAACACATCCGTGAAATCTTGATATGGAGGAGGTGGAACATCAGACGACCTGGGGGAGGAAGAACAGACAGGCAATACTTTAAACAAACATGTCTCAGCACAGGAGGAACCCCATGCCAGGATTTGCGTAGTCGTCCAATCAATTGTAGGATTGTGAAGACGGAGCCATGGAAGGCCCAGGACCACAGGATGTGTGGCTCTTGGAATCACTAAAAAAGAAATAAGTTCGGAATGAAGAACTCCCACTCTCAGACGAACTGGTAGAGTCCTTAAAGAAATAACTGCCTCAAAGATCTTGCTGCCATCCACGGCAGTTAAGGAGATGGACGCAGGAAGTCTCTCGGTGGGTAGGGACCACCGTTTAACATAGGCTTCGGTAATAAAGTTCCCAGCTGCTCCGGAATCAAGGAGGGCAATGATGTTCCGATAACGTTGAGCAACTTGAAGCGAGACTGGGAGATTACAATCTTGAGGAGATGGAGAGGAGATCATTACTCCTAGCCGGCCCTCTCCTTGGCGAGCTAGGGTCTGGAGTCCTGGACGTTTGGGACAGGCATTAATGGTGTGAGACGGAGCTGCACAATAAAGACAGAGAGACTTGGAGAGACGTCTTCGGCGCTCAGCAGGAGTTAAACGGGAACGACCAATTTGGCTGGGCTCATCTTTAGATGGTGACAGTTGGCGAGGAGGAGGAGCAGAAGATTTTGGAGCAGATGATCTTACACGCTCAGTTGCTCTCTCTCTGAAACGTAAATCAACTTTCGTGCAGAGTGAGATTAGCTCATCTAACTTGGAAGGTAAGTCTCTGGTAGCTAACTCATCTTTAATACTCTCAGATAAGCCATGCCAGAATGCAGCATACAGGGCCTCGTCGTTCCATGCCAGTTCGGATGCCAGGATCTGGAACTGTATAAGATATTGTCCTACAGTACGTGATCCCTGGCGCAAACGGAGAATCTCAGATGAAGCTGAAGTTACCCGGCCTGGCTCGTCGAAGATGCGCCTGAATGTTGACACAAATGTAGTGTAGGAGGATAGCAGGGTGTCGGACCTCTCCCATAACGGTGATGCCCAATCAAGGGCTGAGCCACTGAGAAGAGAGATAATGTAGGCAATTTTTGTACGGTCACTGGGAAAATTGCCAGGTTGTAGCTCAAACTGAATCTCACACTGGTTGAGAAATCCCCTGCAGAATCTTGGAGATCCGTCAAATTTTGCTGGCGTTGGAAGATGAAGACGTGGAGCAGAAATGGGTAAGGTGGGTGGGGTTATAGCTGGAGTCACTGTGGTTGACGCACCGGACGCGTCTGATCCACGGAGGGTTGTCTGAATCCCATCCAGCCGAGTAGAGAGATCCTGGAGACAGCGGATGATGTGGCCCTGTGCAGCCTCCTGATGTTCAAGTCGGGCTGCCAGTTCTTGCATCGGCCTGGCCGCTTGATCCTGATCTCCGGCTGGATTCATTAGGTCAGTGCTTACTGTCACAACTGAGGGCCTGAGCTGACGGGAGGCAGCCTCAGTTGTAGGGACTGTCACAACTGAGGGCCTGAGCTGACGGGAGGCAGCCTCAGTTGTAGGGGCTGAGGTGTAATGGAACCTGGCAGGTTGTATCAGACCCCTAGACATGTAGAAGAATTGCCCGAAGGAGTGACCACGACAACCAGGAATAAAAGTCAATGATGTTTATTATGACAACTCCGCAACACAGCAGCAGTAAAAGAAAACGTAAAAGTCAGCAAAGAATAAATACAGTTCCTGGGTACTACAGGATGGCAGGAGCCACAGGGCACTGGTAGTGTGAGATAGTTCTTATGATCTTCTAGATGGAAAGTCCTTACCAGGCCCGACTGTAGCAATGGAGATAACCCAGGATTGTGCCAGCTGGTGTTCCAGGAAAAGCTGGGTTGCTGAAGATAAAACAGCTGCTGTGGATACTGGCTGGAACCAGACTGTTGTTAGCACGGAGTGGATACTGGCTGGAACCAGTTAAATAATAAATGAACTTGGGAGCGATGAAATATGAACTGAAATGTAGAACTTGAGAGCGGAGAAATAATAATACCGGTGGAGAGTGGTAAAGTGTAGAAAGGACACCGGCCCTTTAAGGGAAGCTGTACTCTGCTGGAAGCTGAGCTGGAAGCAGGTAATGTTGTAGCTGGAAACAGATGAATCCACAATGGATTGGAGAGTCAGGCTACACCGCAGGTGGAATGCTGGTGCGGGTCTCTATGGTGGAAGTCTTGAGACAGGAGCTGGAACCTGGAAGACAATCACAGGAGAGAGACAAACAGGAACTAGGTTTGACAACCAAAGCACTGACGCCTTCCTTGCTCAGGCACAGTGTATTTATACCTGCAGCAAGGAAGGGATTGGCTAGGCAATTATGCAGATTAACAATACTGACAACAGATTGGAGGAAATGATCAGCTGACAGAATCCAAGATGGCTGCGCCCATGCAGACACTTGGAGGGAAGTTTGGTTTGTAATCCATGTGGTAATGAAAACAGTAATGGCGGCGCCGGCCACTGGAGACAGGAGACGCCAGGCTGACAAGTGCACATCCAACCACGCGGACACAGCGGAGGCCGCGGCTGACGTAATCGCCACTCTGACACTCTGCATGCAGAAGCTCAGGGACGGCGGCGGAGGCCGCGGGAGACGCCATGCCAGATGTAATAAGGCGTTACTGTGACAGCGTCTCAGAGAGACAGGAGAGGATGCAGGAATGTGAACATTAGGATAACAGATGGGATCCGGTCCTGGAGCGCTGAGCCAGCCTTAGGAGGCATCTGATGGGTAAGAAATGGCGTCCAGATACCCGGATCGTGACAGCTAAGAGTACCACCTTTCGTTCCTTTCGACCTCCAAGTAAAGCAAAGGGTCAGGCGTACCCGAAACAGGCTCGCACTTCCAAAACCTCTAAGCCCAAACCTACACGTTCCTGGGCTGCCCGTCAGCCTGCTTCCAAACCAGACAAGCCTGCTGCATGACCGGGCGGGCTTCCCCCTGGGGGACCCCAGGGTGGGAGGCCGACTTCTGCGGTTCGCCCAGGTATGGTTACAGACCACTTCAGACGCCCAGGTGAGGGAAGTCGTCACTCACGGATACGCCATCTCTTTCAAGAAATGTCCCCCTCGCCAGTTTTGCTCAACAAATATCCCTTCGGATCCGTTGAAAGCAAAAACTTTACATTTGGTGGTACAATCCCTCCTGGACACAGGAGTGATAGTGCCGGTGCCTCTAGCTCAGAGAGGCAGGGGGTACTATTCAACGCTGTTCCTAGTTCCGAAACCAAATGGATCCTCCTGGCCCATTCTCAACCTCAAGTCTTTGAACAAAATTTGTGAAGGTATCCAAATTCCGTATGGAAACTCTTCGCTCTATTGTTCTGGCCTTGGAGCCCAAGGACTATATGGTCTCCCTGGACATACAGGATGCTTACCTACATATACCTATTGCCATGTCGCATCAGCAATATCTGCGGTTTGCTATTGGCAACCTACATTATCAATTCCAGGCCTTGCCTTTTGGACTGATCACGGCTCCGCGAATCTTCACCAAGGTCATGGTGGTCATGACGGCCCTTCTCCGCCGTCAGGGTATCAGGATTCTGCTGTATCTGGACGACTTGTTGATCCTGACAAACTCCCCAGAGGTTCTCCTCCGTCATCTGGAACTGACGGTCCAATTCCTGCAAGCCCACGGGTGGCTCATCAACTGGAAGAAATCCTCGCTGGTTCCTGCTCAGAGCATGGTGCACCTGGGGGAGTTACTGGACACACACAACCAACGGTTGTTTTTGTCTCCGGAGAAGGTCCTGAAACTTCAGGACAGGATAAGATGCTTCCTCTCTCGCCCACGTGTGTCGATACACACGGCGATGCAAGTACTAGGCCTCATGGTGTCGGCTTTTGACATGGTAGAGTACGCTCAATTTCATTCTCACCCTCTGCAGCGGTTAATCCTTTCCAAGTGGGACGGCATGCCTCACCGGATTAGGTCTCACATGATTTCCTTGACTCCGGAAGTTCGTCTGTCTCTGAGCTGGTGGCTCCAGGACCAACGATTGAGCAGTGGTCATCCCTTCTGGATCTCCAACTGGGTCCTCCTAACGACGGATGCCAGTCTGCGGGGTTGGGGAGCAGTGTTGGAGCAACACTCTCTTCAGGGTCGGTGGACCAGGGAGGAATCTCTCCTTCCGATAAACAATTTGGAACTGCGGGCAGTGTTCAGTGCTCTGAAACTGGCCCTGCCTCTGGTACAGAACAGGCCTGTTCAAGTATAGTCAGACAACGCCACCACGATGGCGTACATAAATCATCAAGGCGGCACTCGAAGCCGCATAGCAATGATGGAAGTGTCAAAGATTCTTCTATGGGCGGAACCTCTTGAGTCTGTGGAACTTAAGTGGCTTACACTTAAGGTATTGTTTTTGCTGGCTATTGCCTCTGCTAGAAGGGTTTCAGATTTGGGTGCCTTATCCTGTCGGTCACCCTATCTAATTTTTCACTGTGACCGTGCGGTTCTTAGAACTCGCTCTGCTTATCTGCCTAAGATGGTATCGTCTTTCCACCTTAACCAAGAGATTGTGGTTCCGGCCTTTATCTCTCCTGGTTTGTCTTCCAAAGAACGGTCTTTGGATGTGGTACGGGCTCTCCGTATATATGTGAAGAGAACCGCCTTTCTTAGGAGATCTGATTCTCTCTTTGTCCTTTTTGGTTTTCACAAATGTGGCTGGCCTGCAAATAAGCAGACCTTGGCCAGATGGATTAGAATGGTGATTGCACAAGCTTATGTGCAGGCTGGACTTCCAGCTCCTGCTACTATCAAGGCCCATTCTACTCGGTCTGTTGGACATTCTTGGGCGGCCCGCCGTGGCGCGTCCATAGAACAATTGTGCAAGGCGGCTACGTGGTCCTCAGTGAACACGTTCATCAGGTTCTATGCCTTTGATACTTCCACCTCCCAGGATTCTTCCTTTGGACGCTGGATTCTTGTGCCCGCTATAGTGCATCCCCTCCCATGAGGAACTGCTTTAGGACATCTCCAATGTTATTCCCTGTGGAATACCAGTGTACCCCATTGTTAAATCTCTTTCTGCGAGGTACACTGGATTCCACAGGGTGCTC
>NC_086445.1:41876298-41878798 GCF_028390025.1 Pseudophryne corroboree | reverse complement strand
CGATTTTTTTGTAACAATAACTATGTACAAGTATTGCAGACAATCCGCACTTGGGATGGGCGCCCAGCATCCACTACGGACTACGAGAAATAGAATTACCGGTGAGTAAATTCTTATTTTCTCTGACGTCCTAGTGGATGCTGGGGACTCAGTAAGGACCATGGGGATTATACCAAAGCTCCCAAACGGGCGGGAGAGTGCGGATGACTCTGCAGCACCGAATGAGAGAACTCCAGGTCCTCCTTAGCCAGGGTATCAAATTTGTAGAATTTTACAAACGTGTTCTCCCCTGACCACGTAGCTGCTCGGCAGAGTTGTAATGCCGAGACCCCTCGGGCAGCCGCCCAAGATGAGCCCACCTTCCTTGTGGAGTGGGCATTGACAGATTTAGGCTGTGGCAGGCCTGCCACAGAATGTGCCAGTTGAATTGTGCTACAAATCCAACGAGCAATCGTCTGCTTAGAAGCAGGAGCACCCAGCTTGTTGGGTGCATACAGTATAAACAGCGAGTCAGATTTTCTGACTCCAGCCGTCCTTGAAATATATATTTTCAATGCTCTGACAACGTCCAGCAACTTGGAATCCTCCAAATCGCTAGTAGCCGCAGGCACCACAATAGGCTGGTTCAGGTGAAACGCTGATACCACCTTAGGCAGAAAATGAGGACGCGTCCTCAATTCTGCCCTGTCCGAATGGAAAATCAGATATGGGCTTTTATACGATAAAGCCGCCAATTCCGACACTCTCCTGGCTGAAGCCAGGGCCAGTAGCATGGTTACTTTCCATGTAAGATATTTCAAATCTACCGATTTGAGTGGCTCAAACCAATGGGATTTGAGAAAATCCAAAACTACATTGAGATCCCACGGTGCCACTGGGGGCACAACCGGGGGCTGTATATGTAGTACTCCTTTTACAAAAGTCTGGACTTCAGGAACTGAAGCCAATTCTTTCTGGAAGAAAATCGACAGGGCCGAAATTTGAACCTTAATGGACCCTAATTTGAGGCCCATAGATAATCCTGTTTGCAGGAAATGCAGGAATCGACCCAGTTGAAAATTCCTCTGTCGGGGCCTTCCTGGCCTCACACCATGCAACATATTTTCTCCAAATGCGGTGATAATGTTGTGCAGTCACCTCCTTCCTGGCTTTGACCAGGGTAGGGATGACCTCTTCCGGAATGCCTTTTTTCCTTAGGATCCGGCGTTCAACCGCCATGCCGTCAAACGCAGCCGCGGTAAGTCTTGGAATAGACACGGTCCCTGCTGAAGCAGATCCCTTCTTAGAGGTAGAGGCCACGGATCTTCCGTGAGCATCTCCTGAAGTTCCGGGTACCAAGTCCTTCTTGGCCAGTCCGGAGCCACTAGTATCGTTCTTACTCCCCTTTGCCGTATAATTCTCAGTACCTTGGGTATGAGAGGCAGAGGAGGAAACACATACACTGACTGGTACACCCATGGTGTTACCAGAGCGTCCACAGCTATTGCCTGAGGGTCTCTTGACCTGGCGCAATACCTGTCCAGTTTTTTGTTGAGGCGGGACGCCATCATGTCCACCATTGGTCTTTCCCAATGGACTACAATCATGTGGAAGACTTCTGGATGAAGTCCCCACTCTCCCGGGTGAAGATCGTGTCTGCTGAGGAAGTCTGCTTCCCAGTTGTCCACTCCCGGGATGAACACTGCTGACAGTGCTATCACATGATTTTCCGCCCAGCGAAGAATCCTTGCAGCCTCTGCCATTGCCCTCCTGCTTCTTGTGCCGCCCTGTCTGTTTACGTGGGCGACTGCCGTGATGTTGTCCGACTGGATCAACACCGGCTGACCCTGAAGCAGAGGGTTTGCCAGGCTTAGAGCATTGTAGATTGCTCTTAGTTCCAGTATATTTATGTGAAGAGACGTTTCCAGGCTTGACCACACGCCCTGGAAGTTTCTTCCTTGTGTGACCGCTCCCCAGCCTCTCAGGCTGGCATCCGTGGTCACTAGGACCCAGTTCTGTATGCCGAATCTGCGGCCCTCTAACAGATGAGCACTCTGCAACCACCATAGCAGAGAGACCCTTTTTTCCAGGACTCTTGTGCATTGATGCACAGACACTGTCCCTGGTTTTAGGAGGTTCCTGACGAGTTCGGATAACTCCCTGGCTTTCTCCTCCGGAAGAAATACCTTTTTCTGAACAGTGTCCAGAATCATCCCTAGGAACAGCAGACGTGTCGTCGGGATCAGTTGGGATTTTGGAAAATTCAGAATCCACCCGTGCTGTTGGAGCACTACTTGAGTTAGTGCTACTCCGACCTCCAGCTGTTCTCTGGATCTTGCCCTTATCAGGAGATCGTCCAAGTAAGGGATAATTAATACGCCTTTTCTTCGAAGAAGGATCATCATTTCGGCCATTACCTTGGTAAAGACCCTGGGTGCCGTGGACAATCCAAACGGCAGCGTCTGAAACTGATAATGACAGTTTTGTACCACGAACCTGAGGTACCCTTGGTGTGAAGGGC